>NC_138235.1:14974327-15041251 GCF_964197995.2 Scardinius erythrophthalmus
TGCCCAGATGTGACAAATGTCTGTTCCTGCCGGTCTGAACGGCGACGCGGTTTTTGAAGCGCACCAGCGCGAGCGCGATCTCCGCGTTCCACGCCGTTCCCTCTTGCTGGCACCTGAAGTCAATCTCCTTCCCGCCGTTCATCACGATGGTGAAGTACACCAGACCCCGTTTATACTCCACACAGTCCAGCGTGGTCATCAGCTCGAAGGGCATCTCTTTGCTGCTCTCGCCTTTACTGTCGTACAGACGGAGTCCTTCCTCTGACAGAACGCAACGCTTCTTCTTCCACAGCTGCAGAAGTCCATTACTCCTCTTCTCCAGATAACCATCCTTCATGACTTTACACTGGTTCATTCTGAGTAAAGGTTGGTGTGAAACCAAAATTAAACGTTAATCAGAATCGGCGAAGCGTTCACTGATGTTTTCGCGTAGCGTTAACGAGCGAACATTGCACGCAAACGCGCAAAACCGCTGTGCGCCCACTAAATACAGTATAAGACGCCTTCATTTAATCGTTTAGCTCAACTTTACACGTTTCTGCTGAAATTCCACTAAAGAGCCCGTTCTTGAATATAACGCATTGCCGCCAGACAGCTCTGTGGCTAAAGATCAATTTCCGACTTTTATATATTGTTAAAATCTGCTTGGAAGTCCCGCAATCTGGGCATGTTGGTACTTGTTCCTCTGAAAGCTACTCTTCTCGTGTTTCTGAAGGACTCTCCCCCCCCACCCCGTCGTGACGTCACGGGGATTAGTCCTACTTTAACTGCACTCTGGAATGCTTCTGCTGCCTGATAAACATTAATAGCTTATACGTCCATTCATGTCCTGACATCTGGCTCAGTCAAAAATCATTTCAAAGGGATTTCTATTGGAAATTCAGTCATAAGTTAGAACTAATGGTAATTGTTTTATATCATCCCAATACAACACAACATATATTTTAGAATAACTTTTGTCGGGTTTATGAAAATTACACAATATCCAATACACTGTGGAAACAAATGATATGATCAATAAGTTGACTACATATGTTTTTACATTTAACTCATCAAAATAAGTTATGCAATTTTCAACTTTTCGTTAGGCCTATACAAGATTAAATTCATTTTTTAAGTTTAATGTAATTTAAGTTGAAACATCCAAGTTTATATACTGTAAAAATGTAAGGAATCTAAAAAAAAGTAACTAATACCAGGTAAAGGGCAAATCTTCACTCTTGTTCAAACGTCTAACTTATTCCATTTAATAACTGAGGCTAAATTCTCCCATTAGCTTTCAGTACACTTGCAATTTTTTACACACCACCAAATCTTACCAAATCTTTGTATGGACACAACCACCTTTAAGGTCTGTTGAGATTATTATTATTTTTTAATGCTAGAATGCTTTGTTACATGTGAGACCTAACTTTAACAACATGCCCTCCCAAATAATTTAAACACTTTGCCTATACAGTAAGTACCTTCTAATCTACAGCACTGTAAAAAAAAAAACAAAAAAAACGTCAAAGAGTTATGACAAATATGTGTTTTTAATTTACTTTAACTCACAAAAATAAGTTAAGCAATTTTCAGCTTTTTTTTAAAAGTTATTCAAGATTCAACACATTTTTTTTAAGTCAGTTTAATGCAATTTAAGTTCAAATGACTTAAACATCCAAGTTGATTATACTTAAAAAATGTAAGGAAGCAACTTGTTATTTAGTATTATTTTGCTGTAATAGTTAAAACATTTTTTATTGTTTGGTGTTTTGTTTTGATTGTTTGATAAAATAAATCCATTATCAATTTAAGGGGACCCCAAAAAAACCCAGACTCAAAACATAAATGGACAGATTAATCTTTATTTTGTGTCTCAGATTCTTCAGAACAGCTGAAAGAGAAACTCATCTGATGTTGTTGTCTTTACTGATACAACTCAAATGGAATGATGAACATCTTTGAAAGTCACTGTTGGTCGTGAGAAATAAGCGCTTTTCTCATAGTTAAGATATTGCAGGACATTTGCATGCAAATGTTGCAGGATTTGCATTCTGTCCACTAGAGGACAATCTTTACTTCTTAATAACATTTAAAACCAAACTGGAAGGGTTCATGACATGTTGTTTTAAAAGAGTCATGACGCACATTAAACATTTAGGTCTTCTTTTGGAATCAGTGTCATCGCTCTAAAATAATCACCTCATAATACAAAGATGTACTTTGTCTAAATAAGTAAAGACTTATGTTGAGCATTCATACATTCACTGCTCATTTTTAGAACGAATGCACACCTACAGCAAGATTTGAACGTTATGAATAAAACCTGCATTAATTGTTTATAAATATTTGCCTGTCTTTGTCTTTCACATGGAATGTGTGTAGGTGGTGCATGTTAATGCTAGGTTTGGCAGGGGCCCTTTTCCTTCCCTCAGTTCAACAACCATTACACGCTGACAGCTTGAACACGAACAACATTACTCCCACACAACACTGTGAGTTTTTATTTGTAATGTTTGACAGTTTGAGCATATCCCAGTCATTAATTTCACTTTGCTTTATCAGGTGAAAAGTTGAACCAAGCAGGTGTACACTCTTAGAAAAAAGAAAAGGTTCAATTGGGTTCAATTTTAAAGAACCCTTTATGCCAAAAAGGTTCTAAGTAAGGACAAAAATCTTAAATGATCGCAAACTACTTTTTTTACATTTTTTAATTGATAAAGTATGTGCTTTGATGCGTTTCTGGTGTGGGAATGGAGTGGTCAGTTGTCACTGAGAGTGAGAAAGGTTAACATGGATCCGCTAAATCACCCGTGTTAAACAAACAAACAGAGGAGAGTCTGCTGAGAAAAATAGGACGCGACAGAGATCGTAATAAAACATGAATCAACATTGCCGTGGCTTTTCAGAGATGATAAGAACTGAGGGATTTGAAATGTAAAAGCAATGCGGAAGATGATGGTGTTTTTATTACTCAACAAGGCATTTTATTGAACAGATAAATTACCATATGTAGCTCTCTAACAGTTCATTGTAAAGCATTATCTATTGTGAAGGCTCATTTCATTATGGTTATTGTAGTGCTGTGCTGGAATTATACCGTGTTTATTAATGGGTAAAGCTACAGTAACATCTTAGTCAGCTAGTCATCTTTCCATCTAAACTGGTTTTATCTTTTAAGTCGAGTAGTGAATGTTTTATGAGAAGTATAACCATATTCATCCGCACAGTCACACAGAGCCAAAGCACAACCAAAACAATGTTCTTCCACAAAATGCATTTAGTTTTTTTTTTTTTTTTTTTTTTTTTTTTTTTACTGCTAGATGGCCAAAAGTTACAGTGTACCTTTAAATTTCTGTTTTAAATCTGTAAAAATGTTTCAGGTATATGGATGACATTTTAATACCTGAATATTTTGCACTTCATTTACTGATCCTGAACTTTATAATAATAATATAATGAGTAATAATAATGTAGCAAATTATGTTCACATGATGTTCATTAAAATGGGCCTTTCCATGAACAACGGCTATATACACAGCTGTGTAACCTACACAAATCACCATCAGGATAACACAGTATGACACAAAAATAATGCAACAAACATGTACGAAATATCATGAAATGCAAGCATAACTATGGTATGTGTCATGGAAGGACGTCTGAGATTATAAATTGCATTGTATCTGGCATTCAGATATGGCAGAAGTCAGGGTGACGCTCAACAGATCCTATAACCAATTAAATGTTTATGACTATTTAAAGGATTATCAGGGACTTTCCAAAATGAAGCGACCTGACTGTAAGTGTCAGCTTGTACCTCTTTCAGTCACAGTGAAACTCAGTACGAGAGTGACTCATAGTACATTTCTGACATTGTAAAATGATTAGGTTAGATAACCTAACCCTATTAAATGTAATTGAAATTATGTAAAGTGGTTACATTCTTCACACCTTACAAATTACCATTCGCATGCAACAAATACAGAGAATCTTGAAACATGTCGAATCAGCAGACAATAAGAGTTTTGGAAGAATAATTCATTTGACCAATTGAATGTTTGGTGAATGTTTAGTCAAAAGATGAGGACTCGTAAATGGTATGTATATTAAAGGGATTGGTCACTCTTCCGCTGAACTATCTTGTACGCCCCTTACCTGACGCTGTGATTGTAATTTATAAAGTTATAAATATGGATATTTTTCTTACAAAAACTCATTGCTTCACTCCAGAAAGGCCTTTATTAACCCACTGGAGCCGTATGTATTACTTTTATGATGGAGGGATGCACTTATAGAGTTTGGATTGTTTTTATGTATAAAAATATTAGGAATATTTTTTATATATACAGTGCAATGCAAGTGAATACACCCATACTAAAGTTGACTAAAAAGAGGAATAAAAAATCATATTTTGGAAATTGAACGTAATGCCTTAATTTAAAAAATTAGGAAAAATCCAACCTTTAAGGACACCAATTTTCTTTGTGAATGAATAATGTATCGCAAATAAATAAATGTTCTTCCTTAAAATACATGGTGCATAAGTTAGTACACCCCTGTTAAATTCCCATAGAGGCAGGCAGATTTTTATTTTTAAAGGCCAGTTACTTCATGGATCCAGGATACTATGCATCCTGATAAAGTTCCCTTGGCCTTTGGAATTAAAATAGCCCCACATCATCACATAGCCTTCACCATACCTAGAGATTGGCATGATTTTATTTCAGTTTTGATTTGCATTGAGAGATGATCTTATGGAAAGTACCCCATGCCAATCTCTAGGTATGGTGAAGGCTATGTGATGATGTGGGGCTATTTTAATTCCAAAGGCCAAGGGAACTTTATCAGGATGCATAGTATCCTAAAAAAATAAATAAAAAAAAATACTTAAAAATAAAAATCTGCCTGCCTCTATGGGAATTTAACATAGGGGTGTACTAACTTATGCACCATGTATTTTAAGGAAGAACATTTATTTATTTATGATACATTATTCATTCACAAAGAAAACTGGTGTCCTTAAAGGTTGGATTTTTCCTATTTTTTTTAATTAAGGCATTACGTTCAGTTTCGAAAAGATGATTTTTTATTCCTCTTTTTAGTCAACTTTAGCATGGGTGTCTAAACTTATGCATAGCACTGTAACTCGGATTGTGTTTGGCTGAAAGAAGCGAGTAATATACACCTTGGATGGATTGATGGGGAATAAATTATGGGGTAGTTGTCATTTTTGGGTGAAGTAACCCTTTAATTAGTACAATAGATTTCAACATTGAAATAATCAGCAAATCATCATATTAGAATGATTTCTGAAGGATCATGTGACACTGAAGACTGGAGTAATGATGCTGAAAATTCAGCTTTGATCACAGGAATAAATTACATTTTAAAATATATTACAATAGAAAAGTTTAAATTGTAATAATATTTGACTATTTTTTTAAAACCAATGATGTTTTTGATTTATTTTCTGATGAGTGATACCATAAATAGTAACTAAATAATTTGCATTTTTCTCCATGTCCCAGATGTTGAAAGGTAAAACACTATTCTACAAAAAAGTACGGAAGCATGTTGGCGTGATATCAAGAATAATTTGTAAGAAATACCCTCTGCTAGAAATACACACCAAAACTAGCACTGCTTACTTGCAAGGCACGCTCATTTTTATAACCATTTTAAACATTTACATTCACCAACTATTCAGTTTAATTGACACAAATAAGAAAAGACACAAAAATTGTGCATATTTATACTTTTACTTCGATTTCCGTGCAGAATGCATATGTGGTATTTTCCACTGACAATGAAATAAATTTAGTGCATCTTTAGCCAGGAAGTGCTTGTGAATCATTCATGCTTTGAGTAGAGCTGAAGGGAACATTCTTTACAGTGATTAAAGAAGCATGTGGTCAACTATAAACTGGATATGCAGATCCATTAGAGGACAGACAGTACATCTAAGCAGAGTAATACTGACGTAACAGCACAGCTCAGGTTCCACTAAAACTCAAGTGATCATATTAGGTGAGCGGATTAAGTGTTAATCCCATGTTCTGTTTACATACTTGACATTCTTCCAAGCATTTGGCAGTGTTCAAGAGTTAAAAAGGGATGTTTATGGGTTTAAGACAATGACATGATGTCTTGTGGAATGTGTTGAAACTTGGAATGTGTCGTCTTGCTTAAGAATTAGACAAGCATCTGAACAATGGTTTCCTTCTCGACTGACGCCAGTTTCCTTTTTGAAGATACTAACATGCATTCACATGTAAATGAGCAGGAGGTGTTCAGCTGCATCTACAGATGCTCACAATGGGGAATGCATTGGAAAGGTTGTGGGTTTGGGAATCTATTGGGTGTGTGACAGCGCCCCAGCACCTTGACCATATCCAAAGCCTTTTGGTCCAAAGCTTTTGGCATAGCAACCTGTGTAGGGCACAAGACGAGGAAGTTAATATGACGCCATTACAATGGTAAAGCTTTTTAATATGAGTGGTGTTCTCGCCACCATGATTCTAAGTGCTATTAGGGCAGAGTATTGACACAGATTTCACAAATCAGTTAAAATTCACACTGTAAAAAAAAAGTTGCCGCCATACATTTTTAAGTATAATCAATTAAATTAAACTGGCTTAAAAAATTTGTTGAATCTTGTACATCTTATAAAATAAAGTTGAAAATTGCTTAATTTTTTTTATAAGTTAAAGTCATTTGCTGATCATCATATTTTTTACAGTAAGCTCTTGATTTGATATGAATATGATTAGGATATATGTATCAGGTACAGTGTCAATTTTTCTTTGACATTTTTAATGCTGTGAACTATAAGGAAACCCTTTCAGATTGTACATTAATAATACAACAACACTAAATTACAAATCGAGTTGTATACAAACATTTAAATTGCACATAAGGTAGTTTATGTCAACTTTTGATAAATTATTTCTACTCATGAGATTTATTCAAACAGGAGATATCACTTGCAGATTAAAAATATATTGAAAATGTAATATAATGCATTTATTTATAAATTGTCCTCTCTAGAGTTAGTTTTTCTTGCTAACTATCACATTTATGGACAATAACTGGCTTTTCTGAGGGAAATGTAACTACTCAACAATGCTATGCTGTTTTTTGGATGACTATAAATCTGCATTTGAAACACTGAGCAATTACATGAGACATTATACATTTCAGTAAGTTCTACTGTATCGTTTAACATACCTTCTGATGTTTAATCATGTTTGTTTTGTGCTATAACTAGTGGTAAAGAGGAAGAGAAGATTCGTTTCGCTGTGGCAACAGTGACATTGAAGCATGCCAAAACGGCATTTATTGTTTGAATGATGTGATAAAACTCAAGGAATTTGTAAGCTGAGACTTTGTTTCATATCAAAAGTAACAAAGCACGAAGCTTACTGCAATTTTTGGAAGGGAGGCGCGCTACATATTATTTTAAATCAAGTTTTGTTCATGCAGCACCTGAAAACATTATAGACTGAAAGATTGATCTGAGGATTTAAGAATCAATATCGGTTCTTTAAAATGAAGATTCATCAAAATGTATTACACAATATTGTCAACCCAGCCCTTCTCGCGATGCCATTGCTAACATTTTCTGAAAGTTTTTTAAGTTCATTATGCCTTTGCTAGGGTGTTCTGTGTGGTTTCTAGGTGGTTGCTTGGCAAGAACCACTAAAAAGAGACAGGATAACATTGGATACTTTGCCTTTGCAGAAGATTTCTCCATCCTTGTCAGCTAAAGTTGTGGATTCCAGCCCCTTTCCACAATTCGCACACCGGAAACAACCCTTGTGCCATGCCTGCAGAGGAAGGAAGACAACAGTCGCTCAATGAAGACCATGTCCAAAGCTTACAGAACCATAAACAGTGGCTTATTTCATGTTGGTGCGCCACCACTGCATTTCCTCCTGCAGTTTCTGCTTTCGTCTTACATTTCCTGCCCCTATGACTTTTTCAGCCGCGTAGACGGCCTTGCTACACCGTGGACAAACATCAGAGCTGCCAAACTTTTGAGCAAACTTGGATGTGTTGGGGTTATTGGTGGGTCGGTGTTCTTGAGGCCTGCATTCAAGAGACACAGAACACAAGAATCAGAGGATGAACAGTCACCAGATTGGCCACAGTTTGCTAGATTTCCAGCACATCATGGAATGGTTCCCCACAAAATTTAAATTCTGTGATCACTATAACATTCCAAATCTGTCTGACATTCATTGTCTTGTGGAACACAAAATAAGTTGTTTTGAAGAATGTTCATGCTGCTCTTTTCCATTCAATGAAAGTGGATGGGGACCAAGAGCTTTCAAGCTCCAAAAAGGGCAAAAAAGCTATAAAGATATTATAATATTATAAGTGGTCTTTACAACTTGTGTGCTATATTCCAAATCATTAAAAAAGAGCAGCTTGGATGCTATAATTTGAATGCATTTATAGCAGAACATCCAAGCAGAGCATTCAAGACATATAAAGTAGTTGGTTGCTTTATATCAGTCAGACCCTTTCCATATACTGTATAGTGAGCGGTTCTTGGCCAGAATAAGCTAGAGTGTACACTCTGATAGTCAAAAGTCTGATCTTGCAAGACTAGAATAAAATATGGAGTGATATTTAAGAATCAAAACGCAAATCAGGTGTATTTTTCTTACTCCTCGGCTTTAATGCCCAGCGACTCTCCTTTGTCCATGCTCAGAGTTCCTGCACCAGCGCCGTAGCCGTAGCCTTTGGGCCCGTATTTTTTGCCGTAACAGGCCTTGCAGTAGATCTCATTCTCATGGACGGCCACTGTAGTGCTGTCTAGATTTTTCCTGCACACCACTGAAATGAGAAGAATGAGTGAATTTGTCAAAAAACATAGATAAAAGTGTTCTGCAGTGACCTTTAGCTTCAAGATTTCAATGACAGTAACCTGTTGCTTTGGGCAATATAGTAGATCATGTGTTGAGTGGGAGGATATCATACTAATATATGATTGTTAGAAAGATATATATTATTTAGATGAGAAACTATGAATATGTTGTGTTTTATATTAGAAAAGCATAGATCGATAAAGACTATAATACTGTGCTAGTTTTGTGAATTTTGCAATCCTTCAGCTCTGTCTCTAAAACCTTGGCAGGGTCCTGTGTTTGAGTTTTTTATTAAAGGGGCTTTGATTTTCGTCCTCCCCTGCCGACAGTCTGTCTGGAATGCAGATTCCTTTGAGGGCCCAATGCAGGGTAATATTATGCATCATAAAGTGGCTTGTAAAGACAAAACAGAAGAGGGCGCCAGAAAACGGCCTTTACTTCACGTAGTAGTCTGAAACTGTTGGACAAATACTGCTCTTACCTGCCTGATTCACATACTATCCAGAATTAGAAGTAGTTTCACCCAAATCATAGTAGATGTCATATGTTTTAAATGTAAGAAAAAAGTAATAATGAATTGTAAGGTAATGCATTTAGCTAGATGTTAAAGGGTAGTTCACCCAAAAATGAAAATTCTGTCATTAATTACTCACCCTTTCCAAACCCATAAGACCTTTGTTCATCTTCAAAACAAATATAGATCTTTTTGATGAAATCTGAGAGCTTTCTGTCTCTTCATTGACAGCCTATGCAACTACCACTTTCAAGATCTTCATTTGTGTTCTGAAGATGAAAGAAAGTTTTATGGGTTTGGAACGGCATGAGGGTGAGTAATTAATGACACAATTTTCATTTTTAGGTGAACTAACCCTTCATTCTCCCTTGCAACAAGACGGTCTGTGATATCAAGGCAATTTTATGAGATGGATATGTTCCTATATTTGGTGTACTGCTTTTTCACACACACACAAAAGTACTTCTCCTTCAACCAAAAGCAAACATTTTATTGTGTAATACGTAAATTATGAAACAACTAAAGTATGTCAGTTTGCTCTTTCAGTACAGCTTTCAAATAGCCTAGAAATCTAGACGCACCCTAGCGGCAGCAAAATGTATTTCACAGCCAGGGTAGTCTAGCAACTCTCAATAAACCTTCTCGCTGCAAAAACCCAGATTGGGTCAGGCCAATCACGTTGTGTATAGAGTAGGCGGGGGTGGGTTTAACATACACGACAGAGATGCGACGGTTACCTGGCTGCTGCTACTTGAAAACAAAGAATGGCGGCTGCTGATGGAGAACAACGGTCTTTCGAATCGGCTTTGGCCGCGACTCTGGAGGACTTGGAGTTAAGTTTTTCTTTGAGAAAAGAGCAAAGAACGGCACTTAAGTCATTCTTAAAAAAAGGAAGATGTGTTCGTCGTTTTGCCGGCCAGATATGGCAAAAGTTGAATCTATCAACTAATCTCCGCTGTAGGGAAAACGCTCTGGTTGGTTGAAGCGCTGTCCTATTGCGTGCAGAGGGAATTTGAAAGACAGACGTTTATCCCGCCCCTCGGATTGAGCCGTGACTATGGTGAGTTTCCAGACCTAACATCTTGATGTAGGTCTGGCTTGCCAGGCTAGCTTTCAAAGCATTCAGTCATAGATTTTTCATTTTAGCACAATGTGTTGTGCCTGCTATTGTACAAAAGATGATAATTATTAACAGACAAATTATGTATTAATAATGCCTTCGGTAAACATTGTTAAACATGCTAATCTACTGATACTGTGTGGACTCGAGTCATGGCACTGGACAAAGGAAAAAGAACAGGACTTACTGCACAGGAAGCAGGATCTGTGGAAGCTCCGTCCTTCACACTGCACTTCCTCTGCGAAGTACACCGTTTTCTGGCAGCAGCCACATTTGTTTCCACCCCCAAGAGGCATCCTGAAACACACACACAGCAGAGTAGCTCACAACATGTGTCCTGAAATCACCTACTTTTGGGAACCTCCCAATGGTTCCCTCAATAAAAACAACACACAGTAGGGTTTTAATTCAAATCCAGAAAATGCATTTTTATATATAAACACTTTTTGTTATATTGGTTGAAACTCTCTTCACATCCATGAAAACAATCAATAACAGTAGGGTCAAAATATTGAAACATGTACATATATCTTCTATGGAAGTCTCAGGATAAAAAAAAAAGTTCTTCCAATCATTGCATTCGATGTCCTACCCTGCCTGCATTTCTATACCTCCACGCACCTGCTCGCGCAGACGTCATCAGCGCATCCCGTAGCATGCAAACAAACAGCAGTCGCTTTTTACAGTTCCTCCTGAACCAAAACAACAAGCTTATGCTGCGTTCACGCCATGTCATAACCATATTTACAAAATGGCAACCCATGATGTTCTAAAGGTCAGTGCTCTTTAAGTTGTTTATGTTCATTATTATTGTAATGTTACGTGCTTTGAGACATGAGGTAGTTTAACGCCGTCTCTCGTGAGGCTTTGCAGAATCTGATGTGTGTTCATGTGTTTTGAAGGAGGCGTGGCTTTAGAGTCGCTCAGAAGGGAGGGTGGGATCTCATGCTTTCAAAGCTAAAAACAACTGAGGTCAATGAGAAGTCCTAAAGTTCTGTACACGGCATATGTATGCAATTCTAGTTGGAATTTAGCATTGAAAAAAAGATAACTTTGCATAAAAGTGATGTCAGACCACAAGAGAAATATTATGCCAAAAAAGGCATTGAGATTAGTAAGGTATGTAGGTCTGAAATCTGAAACAGGGTGGCTTTGATATAGAAGCATATTTGGACTTTCAAAAGCACATACTTGTTGTGACTCCAGAGTACAGCTTGAACTTCACGAGAGAACGCAAAAGCATGATTCACAAATTTCCTCCATCTTAGACCTTGAGGGTCTTTCCAAATACCCATACTTGCGGTCTTTGCACTTGACCTCTTGTCTACCTACATGACGTATTTCCTGTATTTGGCCCAAATGTTAAAGTAGGTGTGAAGACTGCAAGTGCGTGTAGAATTTTTGATTACCTGATGGGACACACTTGCAAAAATGCAAGTGTTTACAGAGCTTTATTTTAAAGAAGTTTAAAATAAGCTTCTAAATGTCTGGTCAGTAGTCCCTATGTAACAGAAAACACAATTTAAAATTGTGGTGCTTATAATTAAGTGATACAAATGCAAATGTTGTACAAAATACACACAGCCTACTCATCTTTGCACCAAGAAAATGGCACTTTAACAATTTGTAAATGCAGTATCTAATTGATTTAATTTACAGTAGAATGTTTTTATCGTGATTGTGGGGCATGCGATTTCCCGAATCTAATGCATAATGGGATACGCTTAGCTTTGAATATTGCTCCGATGCGGTATTCAAGATAGTGTGCATTAAGGCACTGCACTTTGGTATTTTTTAGACATGGGACAGTCTTGCGCACTTACTTCCTGTCACATGCACGTGCTCTCAAGTGGCCAAGAAAGCAAGTGTGGATATTTGGAAAGGCCCTGAATATATTCAAGCTCATGTGGGCTGTAAGACTGGAAAAACTGGAAGAGAGGGCAACTCTCTGAGAGAACAAAGGAAATTAACATTTGAACTCGTGTACCATTCGAGATGCAAGTCTTACCTCAGAATCATCCTAATCTACATCTCTTTCCCCCTTCCCCCATTCCTTATCTCTCATGCTGAGATCACCAAAATTCACCCAAGAATCTATATGGTTTAATGTGAATAATTATCATACAGTATTACACATGTTTGGTATCATTTGAAATGTCTCAGTGTGACTGGTACAAAGGTCTCAAATAAAACAAAAGGTAATAAAGTTTTTAAGAGTTAGAAATAACTTGCACACAGAGGAGGGTGTGTCTTCCAGGCAAATGGCATCCTGCTCCCAAAAGGTGTAAACTCTGAATGCAAATTCCCATTGTTAGCAAATGTTTCCATGTGAAAGGAGTTTCTGTCTTGGTCTGGGTATGTAATGAATTGCAACAAGAGGCTCGGGGCGATTCTGTATCTCAGATCAGCCCATAATGTTGAAGCATACCTCTACTGAAGTAAACATTAAGTTAAATTCAAGTGAATGCAATTTCATGGGGGCTATACCAAAGTATCTTTGATTGTGTAAATGTGAATGTGACCGATCTCAGGTATATAGCAATTACCTCTGTTTGATGATCAAAACTGATGGGCTTGTGAATGTGAGACCCGCGTTAAACAGAAGACGTGAGGACCTCTGAGCGACATAGTTTCCTAATCTGAACGGGTGAAATATAATTAAAGAGTTAAAAAGAATAATCAAACATTCGCTCACTTTTAATGATGCTCAGTATCATTAAAACCTTTTTCATTTATGGAGTCAGATGAAATAACGAGGTAATACATATGAGAAAATGTATTTCATTTAATCTTGTTGTGTTGCGTAAAAGGAAAGACAGTAACGCACAGAGACCTTCACCTTTCTTAGCGGAAACCCCCTTTTGGACCGATAAACGGGCTTACAGCGGGAATGAAACGCAATTCCGCTGATTGGTCAATTAAAGATTGAACCTTGCCTTTATCAGCTCTTCCTCAGTCCCAACAGAATAAAAGCCATCCGCTGCTACGGTTCTTAAAGCTTTTATTGCAACTCTTTCTTATCAAACAACCAGACTAACAAAACAAACCGCACAGAAGCAGATCCTACAAGGCTTTCTTCTGTGTAGGCATAAACTAATGTTTCACGTGTAGGTTGCTGAATTGATCTCATAAGTGTTAATTTACTTCACATCTGCACCCACAACTACCCTGTTGCCTACATCTTTGGCATACTGCCTGTTTTATTTATCTGTCAGCTATCAAAATCTGAGCAGAGTGGATGCATTTAGGTTACATTCTAGTGAAGACATTCTACATTCTTGTTTCTGTTTGAATTAAGATTATTTTTCTTACCCCATGGACAGATAATTTAGCTTGTTTTAAGCAAAAACTCACTTAATTTTGATTAATTCCCCCGGAAAACAAGACATAACATCTTATCTAATTTTACTTATCTAGTGAATGCATCTTGATTTAAGAATTTTTTGATATTTGGTCTGGAAACCAGACAAAAATTCTAAGTAAGAAAAGCATTTTTTTTGCAGTGTATTGATTTAAGTGTAAATACACAGCAGTCATAACTTTTATTCAGAGCCTGCGTTGAGACAGTGACACAAAACAAAACAATACAAGTGTCATGTTGCTAACAATATGCCTTTACATTGACAGTGAATCATGTGCCTCTGATCTTCTGTAATTGCTGGAAAATGTCTCATTGATTTTGTCCATAAAAGGGCTTGTTGGTTGTAATCGAGACATTCCTGCATAGTTCTGAGGTCTCCAGTCTAAACACGAACTCCGGCCCCTGACTGCAAACATGTTGGGTTGTCATGGATGTGAGGAAATGACACACAGCCACACATGCAGATAACATTCTCTAGTATAGTAATACAGAGACTGAGTGCTCTCTTATGGCCATTTCCTTCCTATTGCAAAGGTTATATATAGTTTGATAAAGTGGCCAGACTATAAACAAAGCCAGAGTCAAGGACGTTTGACAGTATTATGATAACACTGTGAAATTGTTTTAGGCAGTGGTCTATCTGAATCAGATTTAATCTACTTCACACTTCCTTTGATATCAGAATCCTCAGAGTTTTCTGGATGCTTACTAATTAATCCAAACTATGCTGTATTAGTTTCATTTACATATGGGAAAAGCCAAGGTCATATGTGTCAAAGCTCGCCCACAAAAGCCATGAACCCAGATAAGGTCTAAACTCCAACCAACCAAAGAAACAGCAACATTTTACAAAAACACACAACTTTTGTAAGAATAGGGCCATAGGTGGTAGGTGAACTAGGAGTGAGATAGGAGATGCGCTTCCCATTTTCGAAACATATTTAAATTTCCTTAAAATAGTTTCAGTTACGTGTCACCGCAAACGTACACATCCCAGCATAAACACTCCTGATAAATGATTTGTTATCACAGCATCTATGTTCACAAACCACTGTTAATTTGAACAGAAAAGCAAGCATACTGTATGTGGGATTTGGCATGGCAGAAAGCATCCAAAGAACGCTTCCTTTATAATCACTGAAAAGCGACCACTCATCTTAGATAATTGCGATCTCACAAAGTTCTATTACAGTAAATGAAGCGGACTGCACAATGAATCTCTTATTTACAGATCATGCAGAACTCAGAATCCACTTATCACTCAAAACACCAGAGTTTTTGTTCATTGCTAACTTAAACACCTCTGATTGGCAATTGCATGCAAGTAATCAACAGATATGTTTGTGATTGGCTATATTGCTCAAGGCTTTAAAAATGTGTTGTAATTAGAAACGTTTTGCGTTCTCCAGAGCGGAAACACAGATATGCACTGGATCATTTTCCAAATATGTTTTGGCAATGTGCTATTATTACAGACACAACTGAACCTAGACCAGCAGTTCTAAAATCTAAATTGAGTTACATGTGAAATGGTGTTGTTTCCCCATGCCCTAACCCTCACATTGTGTTCCAGTTATTTTGACCCAGAGAGTATTTTCTTTTTCCTGAAAATGGTAGTTAATGTTATCACATTGGAATAAAACGTACTTACTTTCTCACACAGGGTATAACAAGTATGCTCCAAAATGACCTGCCTAATACAGATTGCTTATAAATATCACATTATGCCATCAATGTTATTGTATTGGATTCAGACTTTTTATTATCTACTTTTTTTTTTTTTTTTTTTTAATTAGCACAGGTTTTGTTTTTCTTTTTGTAACGGATTGATCGTAGGCCTCATTGTTCTGAGCTTATGCAATTCAGTTTTTTGTGGGGAAAAAGCCTGAGTGAACTTTTTAAAATGGCATAAGCTCAGATCAATGAGGCCTCCGATCAATCAGTTACCAAAAGAAATACATAACCAGTGCTAACTGAAAGAAAACAAGTTGACAAAAATATTGAATCCCATATTTGGTGATAATATGGCATAATGTGAGATTTACCATCAGTTTAAAAGACCAAGAACACCAAATTAGGTAAAGGATTTTCAACATCGCACAACGGTTTTAAATGAAAGCTCAGTTAAAAGTCTAGGTCTTCTTTTTGAGAATCTTGGTCAAATTGTTCCCTCTCAGACTGAATGATTTTTAGAGTACAGTTATTCTAGAAAACAAGACAAGACAAGTCACATTCCTGATTTCAGATTAGAAAAGTTAGTAGTAGTTTGTAACTGTGAAAGAGAAGAATTAGACTTATATAAGTAAAGGTTCACAAAAGTTGCATCTTCTCTTCCAGGAATTTTGTCAGCTCAACAAAACCGAACAGTTCAGATGAGGTAGAAAGAATTTAAAGAATTTCTGGAAACCAAAACTTCAAAAAGCCTCATGAGCTGCACACAAGTTTGCAGAGCCATTGCACAAGAGAAGCGGAAAAAGCATGTAGGGGACAAAAAAATACACTGTGAAGAGCTTCTTACCTGAAGTGATCGTTGGTAGGTATGTGGCTATGGACAGAAAATCTACAGTCAAAGTCCAACAGACTGTGGGAATGAGAACAGCTTCTTCTGTCCTAACACATGCAGTGGTGGAGGGTCTGTATCAAACTTTAGTGCAGGAGCTCAGGGTGTGGCAAACAGTGAGGGAAGTGAGCTGTGGTGAGATGTTAAAGGAACAGCACTACTTCATGACCCTGCTGTGTGTTTGCTCTCTGACGCCCCCTCTGTGACTGACAGACATGATTCATCCTAAAAACGACCTGTTACACATAGGGGGGCATGGATTTCTATTATTTTGAAGGTACCCCCGGGCGCCGCCATTGGCTAGCGGACCCCCACCTGCTGTTAGCATCCCATTGACTCCCATTCATTTTGGCGTCACTTTGACAGCGAATAACTTCACATCTGAGGCGTTTAAAGACTCCATTTGTCCATTATTTATTTCTAAAGAAACACGAAAATGTATAAAAGGCTTCATTACCTTGTAGCTTACGTTATGGCCCCGTAGAAGCAATTTTTGTAAAAATAGGCTAACGATTGCGTCATAGCCACGCGACTCTCTGTCGCACAGTAGGAAATTACCGTATGGACAGGAGGAGACGCTCGCGGGCAATCGGGAGGACGTGGAGGCAAAATGACAAAGTAATTAATCAAAACACCTACTAAAAGTTTCTCCTGCTCCTAGCTCATGTACAGCTCCTACTCACACTCACCGTCTCTGCAAGTCTCGGAAGGGAATGATTCAGATTGATCTTGGCACAGCTACTAGAAGACAGACAGTTTGCTCACGTCACATCTACGTCGTCAAGCTCAGTTTGAGTCTGCGCAGTACGCTCGACCCCCAGGAAGTAAGAGTTTCTAATTGGCTTCACTTTGTCTCCGTTGAATCCAATGGGGTCGCTGTGTCCATTTCTTTTACTGTCTATGGTTACACACTGCAGCTCTGAGACAGGAGAAAAAATGTCAATAAAATGTAAACAAAGTATTATTTATTTTTTATAGGTTTATTGTGGTTGCTCTTTCATATCTCAGACTTGAGATGGAAATATTAAAGGGGACCTACATTTTTACAAGATGTAATATAAGTCTCAGCTCTCCCCATAATGTGTCTGTGAAGTTTCAGCTCAAAATACCCCATAGATTTATCATACCATTTTGTAAATGCCCATTTTTGAGTTAAAGCAAAACATGTTTTTTTCGTGCATGTAACTTTAAATGCAAATGAGCTGCTGCTCCCCGTCCCCCTATCCAGAGTAGTGATGTGCTTTTACAGCTCGTGCTTCGGATACTCTGTCAAGAATTAACAAAACATCTCATGTCTCACGTGAGATTGCAGTTCTTCGTTGTTGAAAGTTATTATTTGCATATGTTTTAAAGCCATGTCAGTTTAAACTTTTGTTCCCTTTCAAAAGCTACTCTCAATGCTGCGCTTGATTTCGGATGATGATCCACATGATTTTTATATTCAGTGTCTGGGGGAAAAGCACGCTGTGGCAGCCCTCGACGACGCAGAATATGAGCCATGCGAGTCATTTCCCATCAAAGTTCCAGAATCACCTTTGATAAGGAAGAGCAAGCCTGCCCATCCTCGATGATGAAATCATGGGGCTTGCGTGTCGATCTAGCTGAAGAGCTGGAGATGGGTCCTCCCCTTTCTCTTGCTCTCTCACCAGATCACAAGGTCCTCGAGCCCACTTCTGGAGTGCGCCTTCGCCTTGGCTCTTCTTCAACTCTTCTGAGGACAAGAGTTCTCTTGGGAAAATGGATGTCGAGTGCGCTGCCTCTGAGAGCTCTTCTCATGACGACAGCTCGTACGATGAGCTACTCGAGGTAGTCACTCGCACTGTGGACAGTCTTCAGTTAGACTGGCCACAGGAACAAGAGACCCCCAGACGATCGAAGTTAGACAGTAAATTTCTGTCAGGTGGCCAAATGGATGCACCAGAGAGACAGTTCCTTCCCTTTCAAGATCTCCATGACGAACTATGGAGCGAAGTCATGGAACAAACCGTATTCCTCTCGTGTCTTCGACGTCAGGTTGAAGTGATGCTCATGGGCTATCTCTCCCCTGGCAGTGCATCATCACTGAAAAAGACTGCACTTCCCTCCAGACCATGCAGAATTACATCTTCAATGGTGAGGAAGGCTCTTCAGGCGGCGGGTCAGGCTGGTGCTGCCCTGCACACCATGACGGTGTTGCAGGCGTACCAGGCGGACCTGCTTAAAAAATTGAGCATGTGTGAGGGAAACATCAGTGAGGAAGAGTTTGCAGAGCTGCGCTGAGCCACAGACTTGTCTCTGTGTGTGACCAAGCAAACGCCCGCGACATCGGCCATTCCATGGATGCTATGGTCGCTACAGAGAGACATTGGTGGCTCAATCTGACTGACATCAAGGAGAAGGATATCTCCCGTATCCCGTATCTCTTTCCTGCCTATTGGGAGACTCAGTTAACACCGTCGTCAGTAGGTTCCAGGAGGCTAAAAGATACAAGGAGGCGTTTATTCTGTTCCACCCCTGCCGTGCTGAAGGGTTGGTGCTGTCGGCCACCCAGCCCCAATCAGGTCCATCTCAAAAGAAGGAAGCTCAGACACAGAGCGCTCTCCCCTCGCAAAGATTGGGGACCTGTGCGCCACACTCAGCCACCAAAGAAAAAGACCTGAGATATTTGATCTCTTCAAAAAAGAAGAAATCCTGAGGCTTTTGCGCCCTGTCCTGAGGGGGTGTGCCCCCCTTTGTCCAGCAAAGTTTGCAATTCTTGTGTCAGCAAGTGCGCCTGTTCTGGTTTCACGATAGTGGAGACCACGCCGTTGAAATGCGGAGGAAAGCGAATTGTTAAATATTCAGTTGCTTCCTGCTGTTTCCCTGGACACGAAACAATTAACATTCCCCCATCAAGCAGACATTGCATCACTAGATGTTGCTTCACAAAATATTGTGATGTTGCATCAAAACTACTGTGCCTTTCAGAGTTGGCAGCGTGGAAGCTACTGCCAAATTGGGTTTTGAGAACCATAGAGAAAGGCTACAGAATACAGTTTGCACACTTTCCTCCGCATTTCAGTGGTGTGGTCTCCACTATCGTGAAACCCGAACAGGCGCACTTTCTGACACAAGAACTGCAAACTTTGCTGGACAAAGGGGTCATAGAACATGTTCCCTTCCCAGACAGACAGTCAGGTTATTGCAGCCGCTATTTTCTGGCTCCCAAAAAATCTAGGGGTTGCATCCAATTCTAGACCTTCTAGACCTTCACTATTTTCATCCATTCGGCCTAGCCTTGTCACCCTGCACATACACTGAATGCATGGATGCAGCTCTGGCTCCTTTGCATAGACTACTGGCTGAAACTGGCCAAATCTCAAGAGCTTGCGCTACGACATCGAGATATCGTCCTAGCTCATCTTCAAACTCTGGGGTTGAGACTCAATGCCAAGAAAAGCGTTCTCTCTCCGTCCCAGAAAACAATGTATTTAGGGGTTGAATGTCTCCTGCACGTGTCGAGTCCATCTCAAACACCCTGAGCAATGTCAGGCTAGGTCAGGAGATTACACTCCATCATTTTCAAAGAATTCTCTGTCTTATGGCAGCTGCATCCACGGTTGTACCTTTGGACTTTCTGCATATGAGACCATTTCAGTTGTGGCTCCGATCCAGGGGATTTCATCAAGAGCCAAACCCCAGAGGCGATTAAGGGTTATATGCAGCGGGCTTCATACCCTTTTTATGTGGCTCAGACCCTGGTCCCACTCTAGGTGCATGTTGTCTTCGCAGAATGCTAATGACAGACGCTTCCCTGAAGGGCTGGGGTGTGGTCTTAGATGGCCGTCCAGCCAAAGGGTCTGGAGGCCGTCATCTCGATTGGCACTTCGATTGCCTCGAATTGATGGCTGTATTTCTGGCCCTTAAATAATACTTCCTCCGGCAGTTAAGAGTCTACCATGTCCTGAAGCAGGTGGACAACACGGCGGTAGTCGCTTATATAAATTGCCAGGGCGTACTGCTTTCGCGACGTTTGAACAAACTACCAGGTTCTGCTTTGGGCTCAGGACAAGTTCCTGTCCCTTAGGGCGATTTACATTCCCGGAAGCATGAATGTGGGAGCAGATTCACACACAGGGTTTGGACGCTCCATCCCGATGGGGTCAGTCAGATCTGGAAAAGATTTTACGAAAACAGAGATGGACATCTTTGCTTCACAGGAAACTACTTTTTAAAATAATTGTATTCTGCAAGGATGCATTAAGTTGATCAGAAGTGACAGTAAAGACATTTATAATGGTACAGAAGATTTTGATTTCATATAAATGCTGTTCTTTTAAACTTTCTATTCATCAAAGAATCCAGATTTTTTTTTTATTATGGTTTCCACAAAAATATAAAGCAGCACAAATGTTTTCAGCAATAATAATAATTAGAATATTCATATAGGCCTATATTTTGGAATGGAGAACTTGTACTTGTGCTGTCAACATTTCTGCTGAATGACCTTGCTGACAATGTGCAGTTCATTATTTTATGGTCCATTTACATCGACAGATGGAGTCCAGCTGCTGAAGACAAACGAAGCTGCTTTGACCTTCAGATTTTGATGCTTGGGTGGGTCTGGAAATGCCAAGAGCATGTGGACAATGTACTACAGCTCCTCTTCAGAGTGATTAAATATCCCATCAGGCACTGCTCACACATACCCGGCTGTCAGAGTATCTCTTTCAGTATCAGGATAATTACAATGTTAGAGAGATCTACTGAGTGGGACTCTGGTGCTGCTTTTGAAGGAGCTATTTGCTCCAGTCAAAGCAAAGTACGTTTACAGATACTAACTTCAAAAGAACTTCGTAACAGTCATTTATTAAAAACTGATTCTGTAGCTTGCAGCAGAAACCTGTGACTGTCATCATGACTAATAACAAATAACTTCCACCATGCATGACACACCCCCAACTTAAAACGTAAGGACATTGCAAATAATGGTCATATTTATACATATATTTTGAACATGTTGATGGTGACATGTACTGTTAGGTGTTCAAATCAGAGTTAGTACCCACAAATCAGTAACACATTGGTTAATATATTGTTCATGTGCTTGATTTTCCCAAATATATGCAAACGTCCAAAATTCCCTCCAGCTGTGAAGGGCAAAACATACAATGGCTGGCTGATATGTGTTCATGTCATATCTACTGTTGGTCAGATGAGACTGCTTAATTCCACATCTGTCCCAGAAGTGCATGCTGTCTGGGTGGGTCCTATTTCATAATTGTGCTCTCCGCTTAGTGTGTATTTGTAGAGAGATTCTGTAGGAAATGGATTTATGTTTTTCTAGGGAGGTCATTTTTGGAGACTGAATAAAAGCCATATTAGATTACATGTATTGCATATTTTATATTAGTTATGCGTTAAACATGAAAAGAAGATGTTGTGATTCCATTCAGTCATGTTTATCTAGGACTCACTGGCTCCATCTTGTGGCATCAAATGAGTTTGAGAAACGGGACACAGAAGCTGTCACTCTGTTTATCTTTATTGCCTCTGTATAAGATGTATAAATTAATTTGATCAATCTTTTTACAATTTGTGATTTTAACAGTTGGCAAATCATAAGACGAGACACTGGCCCAACAAATGCTCTCTCATCATAAAATCAATACAAATTGTATGCACTGTATGATTTAGGAAGTGTATTTACAGGTATTTGGGTTACTGTGCAATTTATACTTTGGCTATATACATTAGGAGCCAATGGATCCTGCCACATTCAACATTTTGTAATTTGCTGGTCTTTGGTGTAGAGATACAGGGCCACATTTCACCACATTCTCACTGCCCTTGTTAACAAGAAGTGTGCTTATTGTATTGAATGAGCACTTGTAGTGTACTTAAAATCCTAAAAGTATATGAAAATATAATATTAATAAAATAAAACACTTTCATGACTGTTTTAACACTTTTAAAGTGTGCACTTTGTAATAATGTCAAATTAAAAGTTTTACTTTACATTTGAAATCATGTTTTAATAATCCTTTGTCTTGCTTTAAAGAAGTACACTTATTTTGATGTGTTGAGTAATATACTAAAGCATATGTGAAGCACTTTTTTAACTGTTAAAATTTTAACTGTAGTGTGTTATTCAATGTTACATTTAAAGTTAATGGTGACTGGAAGATCTGAGGCGCATCCACGCAGCATTTGGGAACCACCGGAGGCTGGCCCTGGAAGAGGAGGCTGGAGAGGCAGGCTGAGCGGGTCCGTAGGGGACGCTGGAGTCTTGGAGCTGGGCAGGACCAGCAGAGGCAGGAGATTCAGGGAATCATCCTCTTCAAAATCCAGTGGTGAGAGTGTAAGCAGGGCTTTTCCTCGTACACAACGAGCAGCGCCACAGCTTGGGCTCCCAGACGACGGTTGGCTCAATCCTCTGATCTGGCTCTTTCATTGCGGCAGGCTCAGGAACTCCATCTGCGGTGGGCTCTGGGTTTTGCTCCGAGTAGAGTGTGAGGGTGGCTGGCTGGGCTTCGGGTCTGGAGTGGGGCTTGTGACGTCCTCCTCGGCCAGGCAGATGGTGAATGCAGACTTGCAGTACCAGCACCCATACGCCAACAGTAGGGGGCGTGTACACCTATGATGGGGGAGGAGAGAGAGTGAGCAAGAGGGAGGTTTGAAGAAACACTGCAGGAAGAGAGATGGCTGAGAGACATTACAAAAGGAAAAAGTACAGAGAAATACCTGTATCACTGGAAAAAGAAGGGTTATGATCAGGGCAAGAACTTTACGTCCCATATTAATATAAGAAAAACTTTCCAGTGCTGGAAAGACCTAAGCGGGAAGGCCTGAAAATGGACGCTGAGGTTGAGCTATTTCTGCTCCATACGGGAGTAACATTGGTTTTGAGTGTGTGCTGCTGGCAACTAACAATGAACTCTTGCTTTTATATACTCATGTAATGTATGTTCATTTTTTTGTTCTTCCTTGTCGTTCATTCATCATCTTCGCTTTATTTTTCGCAAAGCTTTATTTTGCTTCACTTCGGCTATGATAAAGAGACATCCACTTTTGCATTGCGTGTCCCTCCAATGAAGGGAGGGGTGTGTTTGTTTGGGTTGATCTGAATTATCAACAGTGTTCAACAATGATTCTCAGAAATCGCTTACTGCACCTTTAATGGCACACACATTTGAAGGAAACTCTATCGCCCCCTTGAGGTGTTTTACTGCCACAGCAGGTTTGGACAACAGGGGCATTGTGTTTGCAATGTGTGGGCCAAGTATTTATAACTGAATCTTGCTGAGTGTATTGAGTGCATTAACAACCCTAAAATACTCTACAAAGTGCTAGCCTAGCCATATACATTTGTTATATGTAAGCATAAAGATTTTTTTAATTAGTGAAAGTGTGTTCTTGAGTTTGGTGGAGAGATTTATTAGTGTGCGAGTTTATGCCAAGTGCGCAGGACGACATGATGTGTGTTACCGCAGCTGTGACCTGCTTTCTCCTGAACCTGTCCTGCTCATCCACCATTACAAACAGACCACAATTGTACTAATCCTGAGCATTAAAATTATTGTTCATTCCCGTTGATGATTATGTGGCATATGGTTCAAGCAATGTGAAAAAAGTCTGAAATCATTCAATTTATTTGAATTACACTTTTAAAATATGAGTTAGTGTTTGTGAAATCCCCTTATGACAAAAATCCCATTTAATTTCCTTCAGTCAATCCTCGCCTTAATTGCATGTCATTTGCATAATGCTTCCAAAACAATTGAAAGCACTCAACAAAGATCCGTATAATCATCTCACACCAACTTTGCTTTGTACTGCCTCCTTAATCTGTCTGTCTCTCTCGTGTTATCTCCTCATTTGTGTCCGCTCAGAAAAGACCCCCTGCACACAGATGGCCGTGTTCGCTTCATCATTAGCGGTCTGTAAAGCGAAGCGGGGGCCCCCATACAAAGGCCCGGGGTGACACTGGCACAGGCGCACCATTGTGGCGGCGTCTGCCGGGCTTCCCCTAATAGCGCTGGCACAAAGCGTGCCTGGGGGCCACAAGTAGTTTGGCTTCTGGCGACTTTACCCCCAACACACACATGCACTGCGCCCCACCCACTGCACTGCGCACTCTCATATGGGAATGTGTGCAATCTGTGCGCTCTATAGGCCTTGTGTAAGAGCCTTATGGTGCTGCGCAACAGATATTTCAGCGTGTTCATTTGTGTTGGTGTGAGTGCGTCCTTCATTTGAAGAGCTTCTGCTTCCACACGCACTCCAGAGACGAGTGGAAACACGCTCAGGTCGAACAGCTCTGCAGTCTTCATGCTGTGAGTAGCTCCTTATTGATTATTTCTCAAATCTGCATAGACAGTCGGATGAGTTTGTGGTTTGATGCTAAATCATGCTCTGAATATACCGGTAGCATTTCAAAATTTTTTTTAATGTATCATGTATTTCCTTACAGCCGTTTCAGCTTGATCTGAAATCAGTCAGCTTAGCTATACTGTATTTCCTTCATAGTGCCTTCTCTTTTTATCCATTCGATATTTGTGATGGTTGAATGTGTGCTGTGCATGATTAACATGCTTGGACATGATACACTCCAAAAAAGAAAAGAAAAAAAAAAAGAAAAAGGAATCATTGTACCATAGTATTGTTTGAGGTTCACTACCATTCAAAAAAACAAAAACAAAACCTTTAAAAACAAGTAATATTGTCAAATATTACAATTTCAAATAACTGTTTTATTTGAATATGTTTTAAAATGAAATTTATTCCTGTGATCAAAACTGAATTTTCAGCATCATTATTCCAGTCTTCAGTGTCACATGATCTGATTTGATGTTAAAGAAACACTGATTATTATCAATTTTGAGAACATTTATATTTTTGTGGAAAGAGATCATTTTTTTCATGATTATTTGATACAAAGAAAGTAACAAAACAACATTTATTTGATTATATGTTTATATATATGTATATATATATATATATATATATATATATATATATATATATATATATATATATATATATATATATAAATTTACATTTATGAATTCCATATATTTATTTTATATATTTACATTACTCATGTCTTTACTGTTACTTGTGATCCGTTTAATGAGGCCATCCTGAAATAAAAGTAAATGAAATCTAAGTTATTTAAATCTTACTTAGCCCAAACTTTTGAATGGTATAGTGTAGATATCACACGACAAGTCTTTATGAGTCATTAGAGATTTGTTCAAAAACTGATTAGTGCAGGAACAAAACAAGCAACAAAAGTCTTTAGGTGTGTTTGACTTTAAGCAGCGCTGTGCAGGCCAATCAGTGTATGACGTCAAAGTCAGCTCAGCTAGTAATATACAACAACTGCACATTGTCACTTGGACATTGGACATACTTTAAAGATGCAGTAGCCTATGTAACATTAAAAGCTAGCGTTGAAATATGTACTGCAGTTCAAAGCCTAAATATTGGAGAGAGTCGTATCCCCCGCTCCGCTTCAGAATCTACACACGCGAGTTGCCAGATTGAGGACACCAGTAGAATAACTGGCTGTATCATTGTTTTTCAGAGAAACAAGTATGTGAACTTAGCATGTTTCCCAAATCTCTTCAAACATATTATGGTATTTTTATGCTTTAGTCCAGTCCAAAAAAAACAAATACATACAGCACCTTTAAAGGTGAAAATAGAGTCCTAGAGTGCTGTAATGGACAATATACAGTAGCATCAGAGATTAGTTTCAGTCGATTGCAATGTGAGAGGACGCTTTACCCACAAGGAGAAATGTTTCTCAAGACTGAACTTTCAGCACACTCTCTGTTTAAAGGTGCACAACTGCTGTTGTTGAACGTATTTCTGCCTTTTTAAACGTGTTGCTGATTTTCATCTGACGTCTTGTGTTCTCCTGCTGCGCGTGTTCATTGTATGAAATTAATTATGGATTCATCTCTGATGCCCACATGACGCCTCCCATGCCAGGAGGTGCCAGATTTGTAAGAGCTTCATGCCATGCGGTGAATTAAACAGTGCCATTGCTTTTGATCAACTGTGTGTCACTATAATGGATTTCCTCTTTTGAAAAGGAAGCAGATTATGTTTAGCTAATGTCGTATCTATAAACTATTGATGAGAAAAATTGTGTTTACCACCAAAGAGTTTTTTCATGCAAGACAATTAAGGGTAATCAAGCATAATATATTCACATATAAAATAAAATAGACAGAAGAATTGTGTTTATGGTTTCTATACTGACAAAAGCTCATAAACCGTTTTGCCTTTTCAGCAAAGATTGTTGTTGCTGTTGTTGTTGTTGCTTCTGTTCAGTTTACTTAAATAAGATGAGCTAAACCAACACAATTCTCAAAGATTTTTATCACAACTTGATTTATTTACGTTCAGTCCACTGGCATTTGTAAAATGAATGTTCATTTAATTTTTGACTAATATTAGTTCAAAGTAAGCGTTATTTTATGTGTTATGAGTGAAGGGGAAATGATGGTTTCAGGCAGTTCTTCTTTTCTTCTTTTTCAGAGGAAGGTAGAGCAAGGCATGCAATAAAGTACATTTTCAAACAAGATACAGTAAACAGAGATAGTGTACTAAAATTACTTCATAAAACATTTAAAGCAATAGAAATTAAACATACAATGCATGAATAAAAGTAAAATAGAAATAAATAACATGCAAAAAAACAACAACAATTGCCATGCTCAGGAAATCAGGAGGTAACTTATAATGAAACCATCATTTTTTAAATCAACAGAGCAATGAGCATGAGTAATGATGCTCATTAACTATGCCCTTGTAGCCAAGCTGCACCAATCACATCTGTGTATCTGATATAGGCGGGCCAGAGGTGAGTTAAACAGATGACGACAGCGCTAGTGACAGCGCAATCACGACAGTGATTAGTCATAGTGTTATCCAATTGCGTGCATTGAGATTTTCAAATGCATGCATGCTTTCATTACTCGATGCCAGACCCTTAATCTTTCAGATTTGGGTCTGTATTTCCAAGCTAGTTAACTGATAGAATAGAATAACTTTAAATCAACACAGAAAAGCCTAAAATTGGGCTTAGAATCAGTGACTTTACATTTATGGAGAGGAAACTGGCCACATAGAGTTAGCAGTTTTAATCTGTCGTCCATCTCTTTTGACCCGGAGTCCCAATCAAAGACAGTACAGTACATTAATTATTTCAAAAATAAAAAGGTTGTTGTAAGCAGAGAAAATAAGCCAGGCTAATTCTTTCCAGAGCTCCTTTGCATAATAACATTCAAAAAACAAATGTGGTATTGTTTCAAGATTAGAGTTACAGAATGAGCACTTTGAAGAGATGTCTAACTTAAACTTAGAAAGAACTGAGTTACCGGGATAGTAATTATGTAGAAATTTATAGTGAAGTTCTTTAAACTTGTTAGGTATCTGAAACTTATGGCCCATTAATAGGAAAAGAAGGATCATTTAATTTCCATTTGAAAATAGCTTTGGGATGACAGCTGGTTTTCCTAATAAGGGTTCTTCTAATCCAAAAATTGTTACATTTGACCTCCAATGGATAACTGGGGCACTTCACAGACTGATACTCTGTAACTGTATGACCATATGCAAAAGTTTAGGTGAAGAATCCACTCCAAAAATGGCAGTAAATTCAGTATAGGAATAAAAGCTGCCATCCAGAACAAAAATTACACCTTTGTCAACCCAATTCTTAATAAAGATAGATTTTTTTTCCATGCAGCACATTCTGATTCTGAATATAATTCTCCTATGAGGGGAAAGAAATGTGGCAAAAGGCAAGCTTACAGGCTTCCAAGGCTTGCTTATGAAAATTAGCAAGCTTGACCTGAAGTTTGTTGCATTTGAAATCGCAGGACAATAAAAAATGTAACCTCCCACATTTTTCAAAGATGAATTTAGGAATGTAAAACCATAACGAATTAGGATCAGCATTCCAGCAGCGTTTAATCCAACCGATCTTGAAAACCTGATCGAGAGTACTGAAGTCCAAAGCATTCACACCTCCCTACAAAGTATTTCTTATTAGAGTCGAAACGACTTTAAACAGTATGTTGATAGAGTCGATTGATTTACATATAAGTACAAAACTGGGTATGCAATCCTAGAACTACCTTCAGCTTTAGATATCAAAACACGACCATAGATAGTTACATTTCTTTGTAGCCAGCAATTGAAGACATTCTTTAATTGTTTTGTCCGTTGTGAAAAATTATTTAAAATTCTATCTGTGGGTGATTTTCTTATTAAGACAGTTCTTCTTACTTGCTCGTCCTTTCCAAATGAAACTATATATTTTGGATGCCACTTGCACTATTGCCAGCTAGTAGTTATCTGACACAAGAACGGAAATGTTGATGTTCTTCTGACTCTTCACAAGTCCAGAATATCCCAGCATATGCATTTTATCAATTTACCTTGATATGATGGCACTTGCCATTTTCAGCACTTGAAGATGATCATTTAAAACCTATTTTTTTATCATCCTCTCAGTCACATTAATGGGTGTGCAGTTCCACTATTGTTGTGTGGGAGGCAAAAGAGAGACCAACACAAACACCTATAGGGCCCTATTTTAACAATCTGAAACGCAATCAAACGCAAAACGCAAGTGACTTTGTGGGTGGATCTCGATGCAAATCTAAAATGGGTTGGTCTGAAGTAGGTACATTACTCAAACCAATCAGAACATCATCTCACATTCCCTTTAAGGGCAGGCGCGTTTGTTCCATGGTGCATTGCTATTATAATGGCGGATTAGACAGGCGCACGCCAGGAGCCGTTCACAGCCGAGGAGATCGACGTTCTCGTCAGGGCCGTAAAAGACAGAGAAGTGACATTGTATGGGGATGGGAGAGACCCACCCAAATAAGCTTCGGTTAAAAAGGCGTATAATAATTTGGGTAAATGTGTAAGCTAGATTTATGCCTATTTGTTCACGTCTTCATGGACACCACAATGATTTCCCTTGTGTGGTAATATTTTTTTATATTAATTAACTGTGTATGGTTTGCAAAAATTGGAATTGCTGCGGCTGCGTCTGTGGTTTTTCCTGGTCTGTGGTGGAACTGTTTTCTGAAACTGCAAAATAGCACCAG
Organism: Scardinius erythrophthalmus; assembly: GCF_964197995.2. NCBI lineage: Eukaryota > Metazoa > Chordata > Actinopteri > Cypriniformes > Leuciscidae > Scardinius > Scardinius erythrophthalmus. Next base: position 15,003,838 of record NC_138235.1, read on the forward strand.
TCAACGTTTGCGCCGGAACATGCCTCCTCTTTTCGCTGAACTGCCCCCGGGAGTGTAAGTTTATTCCCTAATTTACCAACATGCTAGCCTGGCAAGCCAGACCTACATCAATATGTTTGGTCTGGCAACTCACCATAGACACGGCTCAATCCGAGGGGCGGGATAAACGGCCGTCTTTCAAATTCCTTCTGCACGCAATAGGACAGCGCTTCAACCAACCAGAGCGTTTTCCCATCAGCGGAGCTAGTTGATAGATTCAACTTTTGCCATAAATCTGGCCGGCAAAACTACGAACACATCTTCCTTTTTTAAAGAATGACTTAAGTGCCGTTCTATGCTCTTTTCTCAAAGAAAAACCTTACTCCAAGTCCTCCAGAGTCGCGGACAAAGCCGATTCGAAAGACTGTTCTCCAGCAGCCGCCGCCATTCTTTGTTTTCAAGTGGCAGGGAACGTTATGTTAAGCCCGCCCCGCCTACTCTATACACGACGTGATTGGCCAGACCCAATTTAGGTATTTCCAGCTCCGAAAGTCAACGGAGAGTTGCTAGACTGCCCTGGCTGCAAAATACATTTTGCTTCCGCTAGGGTGCGTCTGGATTTCTAGGCTACCAACATGCATCTGTGGAGGGAAAAGTCCACTATGCGTCGGGTGCAAAATAGGAATGATACATGTGTCGGTGTACAAAGTCAATTGCGCTGGGTGCAAGATAGGGCCCTTATTGTGTTATTTTATTATTTCTGCCCTGTTGAAATGTTAGAATAGGATATCATGTTATTTTTCTCTATACATCTAATGTACCCCCCAGATCCAACAGTCCCGGGTTTATTTTCTCCCTGACTCCCAGGAACGGCGCAGTAAATTACAGTCCGACAGCTGCCAGCGAGATAGATGTTGTTTACTGGCTTTGCTCAACTACATACAGACCACAAGTGTGTATCTGTATGTTTATTTAAATAGATGTACAGCATGCAGTGACATCTCCCATTTCCCCGTTGTGTGCCTGAGCACATTATATTGTCTGTTGATGCATTTTATATTCTATGACCAAACACATCCTCAAAGAGCCATTCGGTCAATTTGATCCATTTTATCAGGATCAGTTGCTCATCTGCTGAGTCACCCTAGCACTTTCTGGGATAAATTGGTCTCGGGTGATATTGCCTGTAAAATAATCCTGCATTCAAGAGTGAGGGCAGCGAGAAAGGTTAAATCGCCAGTGATTCAGTTAGTGACCTTCCCAATCTGTTCAAAACAAAGGAATCTGTCAGCATTTCATTTGTTCTTTAGACGTATATGTTTTACTGCATAATAATATTACTCAAGTCTGTCTGACTCATCTGTGACACGTGAATCACCCTCTTCCAACAATGAGGAGCTCATTTACAACAACTGTGAAGTTATTTTTCTGTAGGTGTTTGTGCGCAGCTAAATATATGTGATGTGTGTATGAGTTCATCAACATATTTTTATCCATCATTTACTATGGCCAGTTTTCAGTGAATTGTGCACACAATTCACTGCAGTTTACAGCTCAAATAATCACTATTGGCAGTAAAACACCAACAACTTGTATTCCTTTCTACAAAAAAATATGATTACAGGGACATGTTATCAATGAATATTTATTTTTTCTCAGTTCCTTGCACAATATGTTATGATCTCATAACACTTTTACCATAGTGCATGATTTTTAAATTAATGCATTTTGGCATTTGCATTACACGATCATCTCTATAGATTTTCAGACATAGTAAACTTGCTCAGTAGCGCATCAGTAAGGTTTAGTGTAGGTGGTACGTTATTTTTCAAACGCGATAGAGCATTAACCTTTTACCGTCACTCACTTGACATTTAATTTCTAAACTGCTGCGATACATTGACGTTTTCATTTCACTTTGAAAGAGTCACAAAACCTGCAAGAAGCATTTTGCAGAAATTTTTCCAATGAGCCTGGGTTGGACAAAAACATCATAAAAGTATCCCATATGCATTGTGTGATACATATGGGCAAAAGTATTGGGGATACCTGACCATTACACCAACAGGGACTATAATGACATCACATTCTAAATGCATAGACATTAATGCAAGGGAAAGTAAACGTATGATAACCCATACTCAGAATTTGTCCTCTACATTTAACCCATTCAAGTTAGTGCACACAGATTAGGGGCAGTGGGTTGCCTTTTTTTGCCGTGGTGCCTGGGGAACTGGATTGGGGGTTTGAAGCCTTGTTCAAAGGCTCCTCGGTCATTTCCTGCCAGTATTGAGAATCGAACCAACGACCTTCAGGTTACCAGTCTGACTCTAGACCACGACTAGCATTGGTCCCCCATTGCAGCCACAACAGCTTCCACTCTTCTGGGAAGGCTTTGCACTAGATGCTGAAGACTTTTCTTTGTTAAATTTTACCCACTCATCGGGTAGAACATTTGTGAGGTCAGGCACTGATGATGGACGATTGCCTGGCTCACAATCTCCATTCCAGCTCATCCCAAAAGTGTTTGATGGGGTTTTTTGTCAGGGCTCTGTGCAGGCCAGTCAAGTTCTTCCACACTAAACTCATCCAACCATGTCATTATAAACCTTGCTTTCGGCACTGGGGCACAGTCATGCTGGAATAGAAAAGGGCCCAAACTGTCCCCACAAAGTTGGAAGCAATGACTTGGTATGCTAAAACATTAAGATTTCCCTTGAAGTAAGGGAAACCCTGAAAAACAGCTCCATATCATTATCCATCCTCCACCAATCTTTACAGTTGGCACAATGCAGTCAGGCAACATTCTCCTGGTATCCGGCAAACCTAGACTCGCCCACCAGACTGCCAAGCAGAGAAACGTGATTCGTCACTCCAGTCCTGTGGCGGCGTGCTTTACACCACTCCATCCGACCCTTGGCATTGTAGTTGGTGATGTGAGGCTTGCATGCTGCTGCTCGGTCATGGAAACCCATTCCGTGAAGCTCCTGTCGCACAGTTTTTGTGCTGATATTAATGCCTGTGGAAGTTTGGAACAGATGCGCCTCAGCACTCGTGACCAGTTGCTCTGTGACTTTATGTGGTCTTCGTGGCTGAGTTGCTGCTGTTCCTAAACACTTCCTTTTTTGGGAGTACTGTTTCTTTAAATGTCAAATGCAGTAAAACAATAGTGTTTTCTGCTAACCTCTGAATATAAGCAGGACAATTACCACAGCGTCATTAAGCACTGTTGTGATTTTATACTTTTGTATCCTTTAGCCTCCTCAAGTTAGCATGTTGATAATGTATCCAAGTCTCACAGCCAGCGATGACGGCTCACTGCTCTGTAAACCTTCATCACCCACTGCTTTAATTAATGTTTACTGCACCCTATTCAGTGCACATCTCAAAGAAACGGAGAAGATGCCCATTTACAAGCACAGCTGTGTCTCTAAAAAGCCTTCCTGCGGGCCTCATTAAAACATCCCCTCTGTCGCTTGGGTTTCACGCCCAGTCCCTATCAAACAGGCCTAAATTACTGTTATTCACCACTTAAAAAAAGACTTGTCTTATTTTAGCACCTTTTACTTGATTCTGATACAGACTTACAGTGATTTAAGTGGATATTTTAAGCTTGTCAAAATGAAGAGGCTGTTGGTTGCATGCTATGCACCCCAGGGGCTAATTCTTCCTTATTTGTTAGACCAGTGTCAAAGCTAATGAGGCAATATGTTGCTCAATGTACTCGCAAGATGAGGTTATTGAATATTAAATCCTGCAGCTTCTAGGGCGATTTTGATTATAAGAGCTAATACTCTATGTTCCCTGCATGACGCTAACTATTACACTATAAACTGTTCATGGTCATGTGCAAATGTCAGACTATGAAATGTCAATGAATAAAGAAATGAGTTCATAAACCAAACATGAGCCTTCGAAAATATTGTTGGTCATTACCTTTTTATTCGTTTTACCACTTTTGATCAGTCACTTTTTTCGGTTTTTGTTTCAAGCTGCTAGCAGCTTTCATCAACCCTTTTAGGTTTAACGTGATCATTTTGACAGCCATTTTGACAATTCTTATTTTATGGAATACTGCACATTTTACTATAAATGATTTATCTATCATGCAAATCGTTTTTTTTTTTTTTTTTTTTTTTTTTTTTTATGTGCCTCACACCTTTAATCAAAGTATCTTCTCTCTCTAGCAATGACATCTCTTTCTCTTCTCTGATGATGTGTTTACTGGCATGAGGGCGGGACAATAGCCTGTCACTCATATGAGACCCACCAATAGCAAACCATAACCATCCAATCAATTCCCCATGGACAAAATTAAGCCCTACATTTGTTCTTATTCCAGAAGCATTTCACTCTGATATAATAAGGAAGAGATGACAATCGCAGCTTCTGTTTCATACTGATTGCAGTGTAACTTCTGCTGAAGTCATCAACCCAGTTTACTAGGGCAAAATTATGACTCTTTTATCGTCTATTGTGACCTCATGTTCACAGACGGCCAATTAATGGTCTTTGTGATGAATCTTAGCCTTCAGTTAAGATGGCACTGGCAGTGTGACAGGTCTTACGGCTTGCTTGCACTAAAGAACCAATAAGTCTGATGATTTTTGAACACAATTGTTTATGAATGTACAGAACCGGCTAATTTTAAAATTAAAATTAAATCATGTTTGTCCCAAATCGGTGTTAATGTACATACTGACTTAACCCTACACTAGAAGATTGTGTATTTAGCATTTTTCAGTCTTTTTGGTGCTTTTAATTAGGGATGCACGATATACGGCCACCATATCGGTATCGGACGATATATGTTCATTTATGATGTCATCTTTATCGGCCCGATGAGAAAATTTGGCCGATATATTAAAGCAAATAAATAATGGATTATTTCCTTCAGCTGAGACTCTTCAGATGTGTACTGTTCACCATGATGGTTTTGAATTGCTTGAAATATGATTGGAATCACTTCAAAAAAAGGAAAATACAAGTGCAACATTGCCTGTCATATTAGCTACATAAAATTATAATGAGAACATTATTAGTGTGTGCTTGGGACATGACTCTAATGGTGAGAATGTCAAAAATTATATAAAAATTTGGATTTCGATTTCTCTGCCAATATATCGGTTTATCGGCTTTCAAATATAAAGAATTATCGGTGCCGGAAAAAATGTTCATATTGGTGCATCTCTACTTTTAATATAGAAAATGTTATAAAATAGAGTGCAAGTTTTTTTCTGAACTCTTTGACATTTTTGCCTGTATGGTGAGTAGATTTATTATCTAGGCTACAATTGACCGTTCGTAAAGACCCGCCCCATTTAGTTACTGTTGCTATGTCCGACAAGCCATGCCGTTCTCACGCCACACCATGTTCTCACACAGTGAAAAATACATCGCGGAGCAAAGAGGACACTGACAATGCGCAGACAGACAGGACAGAGCAGGTTACTTTTCATATGAAACAGTCTAAACTTCCAAATTTGTGTCGTGACAGATCGCTGTAGAGCCTCAGTTAAAGCTGCTCGTGAACTGATCATCTTAGTTAATTTATAGCTTCAAATAAACATGAATGAACATCAGAAGGAATGTTGTTTTAACCGCGGAAAGATGTCAGTACACTCCGTTTTTCAAGTTCAAATCCTCCAACGTCAGTCTACTAACTCTCCTGACTGCTTTGTCGGACAAAAATGGCGGATTCTGCGGATGGCGGATTATGATTGGTCAGAACGCCTGTCAATCAAACTCCATGTGAAGGGTGAATTAGGCTAAAATCTCTTTAGGCCGGTACACCAAACCAACGTCAAAGAACTTAGCTGCAATGAAAGCCGACGGCTGCGTCAGCTGCGGTTGGGCAGAAAATTTGCCCTTGAACACACCATTAAAACTATAGTCGTCGGCCAACTAGCATGTACGACCGTCGACTTGATGTGCAGGCTTGATCTTGTAGTGTGCCAAATGAATAACAAGTACAAAAAATTCTTGTAGTTTTTAGATGGAGTATAGCAAGTCAACTTCCCTAAAGTATTTAATGTCAACTGTACAACAAAAAAGCAGTGTATACACACACAGACAAGATAAACTACAGTTTAATCTTTAACCTCAAAACCCACACTTCAGACAGACCAAGCCTGGATTATTTACACCCTTATCATTCTGCCACTGCTTTTACAGCCCTCACTCACACACACACACACACACACACACGCACACACACACACACACACACACACACACACACACACACACACACACACACACAGTGTCAGTCGTATTTGCAGCATCAGGAGTATTTATCAGAGTCTTTCACCCGCATCCCGAATTTGTTCTCCATGTCCGTTAACTTCATCCTCCTAATGGCTCAGGTAGCTACTGCTGTAGGAGAGGGCTAATATTTCACGCTGAGCAGGAACCCAGCCAACGGCCCCATTTACTGGCAGATAGAGAGAGAAAGCAAAAGAGGGAGCGATAAGGTAGAGGGGGAGGATCTGGACTGCAGGCGGACTGCGGCAGGAGGGCTGTGACGTGATCGAGAGAGAGAGAGAGATGTGTGGAATGATACAACCCTCAGGCTGAGTCTCTGTAGCAGAAAGGCAGCAGAGATGCTTGGATTCCAAACAGGAAACGTTGTGTGTCACAAGTGGATGTAGTTTTTCATCAGTCGGCTGTGTTTTGAAGGTATAATGAGTGTGTCATTCTGAGTCAGGGTTGTGCGGGATGGATGGGTCAGTGTGACACTTGTTAGTGACCCAGCATGTGTGAGTTTGAGTGTGTGTTTACTACCACTTTCATTATAAGGAGTATAACTGCGTGAGTTTAGCCTGGTTGGACTGGTTCATTTAACTGTATGATGTTGGGCGGTACAGTGTTTTTGAACATTGTTTTGACATTGTCATTGTGTGTCATATCAGAAATATGATGTCAGAGTTCGGTCAGCTTTCAATAACTTTTGTGAATGAGTAAGACTTCCTCGCGTTAACAGAATTGGAGGCTGTTGATTGGCCGAGGGCTTCGCTGCCCTGCGAGGAAGCTTCCTGTTTCCTCCAAGTGGACTTTGTGTTTCATTGGAAAAGCACGGCAAAGGATGCAAGTGTAATCCAGGAAAAAACACATCCTATTGTTTCTTAGGATCGCACACGGATCCACTGCCCGCGCTTCTCAACGGCAATCTTAAGAAGCCAGAAGTTATAGTGAAACAGTAAGGTAAGACATAATACTTATTGAACTAATATTAAGGCGTATTAGTTATTGAATGTGTCAGTATGAGAATGATTGCCTCTGCGGTATGGGAAAAAGTTATTTGAGGAAGACGATTGTGCTTTTTTTCAGGACAGAGGAAATGAATGAGATGTATAATGTTTTTCATTCCAGTGATTTCGGTGGATGTCATGTTTGGAGGCAGGGCTGTCATCATCTGTACTGTACTTGACTGTAGAGATATAGATTTCAGAACTTCTCAACAGGTTTTGCTTCAGGACCTGCATTTTATGTTGAACTTCAACAGTACTAAATTGTTCTTAAAAATAAATTACATCAAAATGTAACTCTTCTGCGCTTTTGCACTTCGAGGTGTGATGAGTAACTGGCGTGATGTAGATTAATACACACTTATTTGAGGCTTTATTATGTTGTTTGATGTGCTGAGATCTTGTTGCTTTCATGTCGGCAAATCAACAGGCTTGTTTTTATAGTGAGTGTTTGGATTCGGGTTGGAATTTCAATGGGTTCATGGTCACAGCAGCCATTGACTTTTGTCAATTGGGTCAAATTTTCTTTTACCTTGAGTATGGTTCAGATTTTTGGAAGATGAGGGCATGCCATGCTACCTGTCCATGTTGGCATCTTGTATAATTTGTCTAATAATTGTCTAATTTGCTTCTAAGTGACAGATGAATTTGTGCCAGATACTTATATTAGTTTATATTTCCTCAGGTATTTTATTGAGATGATTAAATCAGCTCTTCACAGAAGAGAAAAGCAACAGATCAATCATTTCCAATTACAGAGAGATGCTGTAATACAGTAACATCTGTTTGTTATAAGCCATTGATTATTTGAAGTATAAATATTTGCATCCATACTTTTTTTTTAATTAATACACTCTGTCACACATGCTGTTTGTATTAAGCGTATGACATTGTGAAACATCAAATATACAGTGAAGTTAACTGATGAATGACAGGGTCAAATGAGTCATAAGAGCTTCAGACCCACTGAGCACGCGAGAAAGACTCGACCCTTTTTAACCTTTTATCAATACACGGCCCCCCAACACACACTGAGCACATAATGACAGTGGTCACTAGTGGAGGCGGTCAGCGCTCATTCAGAGTCTCTTCAGATGTGCTGAACTGAAGTTAATTGAGTTTAAGGGAGAGGGACTCTGACTGGGTGTCCATTGTGTTTGGCTTCATGAGTCACACGGTCACTCAACAAGTGAAAACACAGCGCTTTGTGATTAACCATCTCATTGTCTGCCGTGTTACTCACACTTTATCTACTGTAGCAGGTCGAACAATACGAAGTTTTAAGGGAAATAGGAACGTTCAGCACATCTGTTATAGGAACCATAAAAGTTTAAAGCTTGTAATGTGGCAGCTGACTAATGAGTAACAATCACAGCTAATTTGTTGTAAAATATTTATCTTTGAAATAAAAAGAAACTATCATTTCTTATTTGGGTGAATTATGGATGAAAGAAAAATCAAACATACAAAAAATCAGACATATGGTAATCCTTTAGTTTAGGGTCCAATTCTCACTATAACTAGTTGCTTATTATTGGCTGTTTATTAGTACTTATAAAGCACATATTAATGCCTTATTCTGCATGATCATATTCTACATCCCTTAATCCACACAATACCTAAACTTAACAACTAACTTACTAACTATTAATAAGCAGTAATTAGGAGTTTATTGAGGGAAAAGTCAAAGTTAATAGTTAGTTACTAGTGAGAATTGGACCCTAATATAAAATGTGAACTGAAATATGTTTTGTTTTATTTATTTATTTATTTATTAATTTTGGTAATAAAAAAAACTAAAGAAAATAGTTGTAACATAATATTAATAATTATGTATTTATTCAATTTGTCTTACAAAGAAACTATTCATATAATTAAATATTTATTTTATTTTATTTATTTTATTTTTATTGCAAAAAAAAAAAAAACTGTTAAAACTAATGAAATATGTTTTATGTTATTTATTATTTTATTTTGCCTCCAAAAACTATTGAAATATAATAGTAATATAAATGTATTTATTTAATTTGTTGCCTGCATTTCTAAATCCATTAATCCACCCATTACCTAAACCTAACAACTACATTACTAATTATTAATAAGCAGTAATTAGGAGTTTATTGAGGGAAAAGTTAATCGAATTGGTTACCAAACCCCAAACTAGTTAATAGTGAGAACTGGACCCTAAACTAAAGTGTGACCAAACAAATATTAGTTATCATCATACACAAAATTAAACAAAAATAAAACATACATATTAGCTATAGTTTCTGCCAAAACATAGTTATTATTACAATAAAATTGGGGAAACTTGGTTTAAATTATCTTAATTAAATTATTAATTACTATAAAATACCTATGGTGTTTTGGTAACACTTTATTTTATAGTGTCCTTGTTACACCTGTTACATGTACAGTAGTTAGTACAGAAATAACTATAAGAATAATTACATACAACTAACCTTAAACCAAACCCTAATCCTAACCCTAAATGTATTATTGCACTGTAACAAGTACACCTTAAAATAACGGGTTACACTGTGTACACAGTGTAATTATATTATTTAAGTTATGATAATTAACTACATGTACTTACTAGGTTAGGATTAGGGGTTCGTTTAGGGTTAGTTATTACTATGGTAAGTACATGTAACATATGCAACAAGGACGCTGTAAATTAAACTGTTACCAATTTTCCATAATGTTTACCACAAATGTTTGTATGCAACAAGGCCACAATATTAATTTTGCGTTGTGTTCATGCCAACCAGAGGAAACAAGGACCCACTTGAAATGCAAATTACATTTGATAATAGGGTTTGTGGACTCACAGTGCTTTCAGATAGGCTAAGTGCTGAAGACTCAATGTTTGGTGGGCACACTCATATGGTCATTTATGGAACATAATGACATAAAAGAAGAGCATGTTTGGACATTTATTGGAAAATAGAGCTCCGTTCTTCGCCACTTCTTATGCCATCCAGTAGGTGGCAGACTTTACACAGATTCAGACTGTCAGTCTCCTTTTCAAGTCAGAGCAACACATATCAGAATGAACCAGACTGCAGATTTACATTCTCATGTGGTCCCTCGGAGTATTTAAGGGTCTGCTGTTAGATTTAGCAGGTAGTTCGGCCTTAAATGTTGATTGGCTGACAGGATCCATGTCAATCCAATGTGTTGACTCGCGATAAGGAGGTTGACTATGTCTGCACAGACTGAGATAAACGGCATGTGAAACATCCTGTGGTTTTCACCTTGATGAGCGGTGTTGCTTACTAATAAACCTGTTGTGTATGTGTTGGTTGTTGAGGAATACCTTGTGTTTAGGCATGTGTCTATCTGACTTTCTTCTGGATGGAAATTTCCATGGCATTACAGACCAGCGCGGGTCCCATCTGCCGCCGCTGGACTCCTAATGATTATTAATAGGGCATCTGAAGAGCCCCAGACCTCTCCTGGCGTTTATTGGATTATTAAAAAACAAAGAAAAGGAAGGATATGGATAGGCTTGGTGTCTGTCTGCCGGTCACACATGACCTGTGTGGCTCATTCTTCCTCTTTTGGAGTTGAAATGTTATATAAGATGAGATGAAAATAGATAAACAATGACAGACAGAGACAGAGAGTCACACCATATTAGCCTCTGATCTGACCCGCAACAGTCATAATGCTGTAATGTCGGTCTTAGATTGGATAACCTTTCCTACAAAGCATCCGGATTGAATTGGTAAGACAGAGATTTATTACAAGGTCATGAGCCGAAGACATTGTACACGTAAAAGGGTTTCTATCCCATCACTTTGTCTATTTTGGACTGTTTGTGGGATGTCACAGTGAGGAAGTCATTCAGGCGATGTAGTAGTTATACCTTATTTTCCTGTCCAACGCGGCACTGCTGAGGGTTTGACTAGAGTATGAAGATGAAGTCGTGGGAAGGCCTGAACAAATGATGCTTCCTGGTTGGTAATTAAACTGCAGCTCTTCTCTGTGATAACAGGTATTTACAGTTCAACTGATGGTTTTAGAGGAAATGATTCAGGGCCCTTCATTAAACTGATAATTCACGGAAATAGCAAAATGGGTGGGTGAATCCAAGCTGTAGATGCACATTCTTAGAAAACAAGATTCAATGGGGTTCAAAGGTTCTTGACTCAATTTTAAAGGGATGGTGTAATGCGCTTTTCACAAGATGTAAAATAAGTCTCTGATGTCCCCAGCAGAGGTGGACGAAGTACACAACTTCCTTACTTGAGTGAAAGTATAGATACTACTGGTCAAATATTAATCCGTTACAAGTAAAAGTTGTAAAGACATATTTTTACTTAAGTAAAAGTACAGAAGTACTCGTTTTTAAAAGTACTTAAGTATCAAAAGTAAAAAGTCAATGTCAATGCATTGTTTTATTATTGTTGCATTGTTGTATGTAATACTTAAAGTACCGTATGCCTCTGAATCTATGCCTGCATACCTACTCTCATGTCAATATCGAATTTATTTCTAGAACACAGTTCCAGTAGTGGGATTGAATGTGAGATTGAATAAGTGCACTCAATAATGTCCACAATGGTTTCGGACACCCAAATGGCTGTTCCCTCAAAGAGTGCCCTATTTAAAGTTTTTTGGCTTTTAGAATGAATATGTTAGCTTTACTGTTATCTATAAGCTAGTGTGCTCCAAAAAAGTGACACAATTCGCATTTAGAAAACCAAACCCAACGTTGAAAATGAAAATCAGGTTTATGTCAGAATCCAATGGCAGATTGACGTTGATCTCCAACATTGGACAGACGTTGTATTGTGGTTGAAATTGAAAATAGGGTTGACTTCAGAAACCAACATCAGTCGGGTTCTGACGTCAACCCGACTTTTATTTTCAATCAATATGCAACGTCAAACTGACGTCGGGTTCTGATGTCAATCAGATGCAGGGTTCTGACGTCAACCCGACTTTCATTTCCAACCAAAATGCAACCTCTGCCACCAAAATCATCCACTGACTGATGTTACTTTCTACTCAAGGACCTTGACAGATTTGTAGTGGAGTAAAAAGTACAACATTTGTCTTTCAAATGTAGTGAAGTTAAAGTAAAAAGTTTCCAGAAAAAATAATATTCAAGTAAAGTACAGATACTCAAAAAGTGTACTTAAGTACAGTACTCAAGTAAATGTACTTTGTTACTGTCCACCTCTGGTCCCCAGAGTGTGTTTGTGAAGTTTTAGCTCAAAATACCCCACAGATATTTTTATATAGCATGTTAAAATTGTCACTTTTTGAGGGTGAGCAAAAAACGCACCCTTTTGTGTCTGTTCCTTTAAATGCAAATGAGCTGCTGCTCCCGGCACAGAGGGCGAGCTTCAAGAGCTTGTGTCCTTTTACCTCACACACACATGCACTGGAAATCTCGAGAAGAAGTGACAACATGTAGACAACATTTCTGAATGGTTAGTTGATGAATTTATGTAGCTTATGTGTAGTTATTTTCTAGTCACTGATTAGCATATTCTGTCTTGATAATCTATAAATCACATTCCCGGGGGCGGGGTTTATGTAAATTTTAGAGTAAGTGATGTCACTAACCTGGGAGGAAGCTTGTGTAGTCCCTACCAGCCGTTTGTTGTAGTCCTTAAAAAGCGATTTCTGTAAAAGAATATCTCCCTTTGCTTTGAACTTTGAGCGTCGTAACTATGCAGATGTTGTTTATGCTCAAACAGCAACATTACACACTAACTAAAGTTAGAAAAGTGAAATCACATTCAACCACCCCTTAAAAGAGCGATTTTAGGCAAAAAGAAGGTTCTATAAGGACAAATGTCTTACATTTTTTTTTCATAATACTGGTACTTTTAACAGGGTATTTCGATTTTTGTCTAGTGATAAAGTACAGTATGGTTACGAGCTGTTAAATTAATAAAATGTATAAATTAAACCTAAATAAATAAAATGATTCCATGATGGGAAACCCTAAAAGGTTCTACTTTTGTAGGTCTCTGCTAACCTGAACAAAGCATGATTGTGTTGACCCACATTTCTGCCTGTGAAACAGAGTTAATAATTCACCTGTTGTCTGGCTGGGTTTTGAGGAAGCATGGCATATCAAAGTGTACACTACATTTATATTAGATACAGTGTAACTGGTAAGTGTAACTCTTTTGAGTTTTTTTATTTAATCTTGCACAACCCTGCTGAAAATAAAAAACAGCTAAAACCAGCCTTCTTATCTGCTTTAAACTGGTCTCCCAGACTGGCCAAGCTTGTATTCAGCTGGTTTTAGCTGGTCTGCTAAATAAGTGAACCAGCATGGGTATGACCAGGCTGGAAGAACAACTCAAACAGTCAACCAGCCTAGGCTAGTTTTATAAATTGCACAATATTATAAATGCACACTTAATAATCCTGATATTCAATCATCATTATTAAAAATGATTTAACAAAATGACAGACATTCTTACACTGTTTGAATAACATCCAATATAAATGTATTGCTACTATGTTGCTACTACAGTATGTTGACCATAACTATAAATACTATGGTGAATTTTTGTAAGGGTTTTCTGGACACTGAGCCTTTATTTGGTTACAGAACACTATTGACACCAGTGGTGTCAGCTTTCAAGGCCCTGTTAATGGTTTAATCGCCAAAAGCAAACTTCTTGTTCTGGGTTTTTTGTGCATCATGTGACTGTAGAACTCACATGGTAGACACACCGTCTCCTCTTCTCTCTGTTCGCCTCTCTTTACTCCAACACAAGCTCATGAAACATTGAGGAACATTGGATTACTGTAGTTTGCTGTAGGCCAAAGTCAATGCAGGTAAAGATGACAATTTATGATATACTGCTTCTGTTGGTGATTTTCTTTTTAAAGTCACTTGCCATGCGATTTGTTTGTTAAAACATTAGGCTAAGGGAATATATTTCTGTAAAACTGGCTTTGTCTTGTCAAACTCACTTAATGTTGGACATCATGCTGACTTGTAGAGTTAATGTTAACCATTCGTATTTGTTTCTGTCGGCTTACAGTTTTTAGGGTGGAATTTTAATGAATGTTGTCTCCGAAAAGCTAATGATCTGAAGATGAGCAACTAAATGATGCACTAAATATTTCAGATATATGAAGGTAATTGAAACCTCATTCCCAGTTTTCTAAGATACATATGATGAAATGGACGATTAGGCCCTGTCTCTCACTGCATTTGAATTTGAAAGCTGATTATTTTCTGATTATTCTGGTATTTGTTTAAAGGATTAGAGTTGTTAAACAATAGCCTGATTCTTAAGTGTCAGTGTGAATTCCCCTCCTCTTACCCAGTGTCCTGTTTTGCATTATACTTCTAATTACATTAGAGCAGAATTTGGAAAAAAGTTGTGATGAAATTTAGCTGTTTATCACACGTTCTCAGCTCCTGTAAGTCTAGTTGTAGAAATATCGGAGCCTGGGGCTTATTTAATGAAACTCAGTTTCTGTATTCTGTTGTCTATAAACCCTTGTCTACAGTTATTGCCCAAGAAAAACAGCCTGGCCTTTTGTGATAACATGGCAAAATTGTGAAAACTTGACCCATCCTGTCCTGAGATCACAGTTCACTGTATCTTTATTATAATAAATTAACATTAGAATCTTTATTATATTTGTCTAATGTCAGAATGTATTTCCATGTGGTTTTATTGTGTTCACTTGTACACATATGTGATTGATTCGTTTTGTGGATAATATAAGGTATATTAATATTAGGTCAATAAATTTAGTAGGCATAAAAGCTTGAAAAAAAAAAAATCAATAAGTGGAGAAAAGAGGATTGTTAAGACATGAATAATATAAGACATCTTTACTGCCTGAAGTTGTTTTCTTGTTTAATTCTGTCACAGTCCTATCAGATCTCTCAGGGAAAACGGATCATTCCCATGAAAACATTAGGGTGCAGACCTTTTCAAGCAAGGCTATTGTATTACATGCTCTCTTTAATGTTAGATTGGTTTGTGGCTTGAATTCAGACCACAGGCGACTCAACTTGCATCCCATCATGCACTCGGGGTCTCCCACACGGTTTGAATGGCAACACTTGCTCTGATTCTGGTTTGCCAGAGAGCATTTACGCCTGTTGTTTGCTGGGCCCTGATTTTGATGGATTGAATTTTGCCTGTGCATTTGAAGGTCAATAGTTACCATGGGACTGTTAGTAAACAGTGAGGGTTTTGGGCCATCTTGACCAGTCTGTGGGCTGGGATGAAAGCCTCTACATTTGGGCACTGAATGGAATATATATCTGCCAGACTAACTGAACTGGCAGGGGTTTAAAGGTCTTTGACTAAACCACAGTGAATATCTCCATTGCTATTGCTAGTAGATTTATTTTGGTGACCAGATGGAGCTTTACAGTATTTGGGAAGAGTTTTGTTGGCTTAACAAAATGAGATTGATATAATCACCCGTTTTAATTCTAAAGCAACTATTTCAAATAACGACTGCCTTTTCTCCTGTATTCTTTCACAAGACTCTTAACCACTCGTGCCAAATCCTTCCCCTTGGCAGGATTTTGTTTAGAGAAGCTCTTGAGGAGATTTTCTCAGATTTAGTTAAACAGCCGATGTCATTTGTGTCTAAATGCAACAGGTGGGAATTTACATTATATTTGGGAGTACTGTTCACAAACAGTCTCTGAACTTCTATAGTGTCTCCATTTCTTTTTCTTTAACACTCTTTGGCTAAGGGTTCCCAGACTTTGCCAGCTGAGCCTCAATGATTTAACTTATTTATTTGTAAACCCTCTGTGATTTCCAGTAATTTTCTAATCTTTCATTAAATGTAGAAGTAATAATAATTGATATGATTTAATTTTTTATACAAGATCAAATGAATCATTATATTTATGATTGATAGTAATTTTACACATTTTTAGCATTAGCATTTCTTTTTTTTTTATCTAGATTCTCCTGCTTTTTGGGTGTATGCACACTAGGCGATCTGAACCATGTCGGAGCACGTTTGACCCCCTTTTGACTAGTGTGATCTGTCCGTGGGAACGGATCAGGACTACAAGTAGTGTGATTGCTGACCGCGCCAGAGAACTGAATAATAATAATAACTGGTAATTTGCGAGTAGATGCAAATTCCACCCTCAATGTCAACTGAATTAGTAATAATGTTCTGAAATGTGCAGCATAACAAGTCAAAATCGCTGCACTGCATAAGTGATAAATCTATCAGGCCATCTATTAGCCATGTTTCTTCCTCTTTTCTTCAAAAACAAAAAGTTGAATCTTAGGGCACATTTACATGACAGTGATGTACTAAAAACGTTTTTCGCATACAGACATTGTCAAAATGCTCCCCGTTCACATAGATCCGTGAAAACGATTACTGTATTATTCATGCCCGGCCAGTAGATGGCGATGTCACTTTGTAAAGAAACACTACGCACCTATAGACTGAACACGTAATGCGCATGTGCACAACGTCACCGAAATTCCCGTTTTCGTAGTTTTTACAGAGACGATAATGGTATCATTCTCAAAAACTTGCATTTTGAAACCTGTTTTCAAAAGTTTGTGTATTCAGGCCCCCAAAATGCTGTTGTCGTGTAAATGAATGGCTAAAACGCATAAACACTTTTCCTTTTTTAGTTGAAAACGGTGTCGTATAAACGGCCTTTCAGAAATCAAAAAATTTGTGTTTTAAATGTGTAAATAAACGGCCAATGTGTAATTTTTCTTTTTTTGCAAGAACCCCTTGTTGAGGAACCCTGCTGTAGGCGATACTTAAAGCTTGTTTTATTTTAAACCATAATTCAACAGTTTAATAAGGGAACTTAAAGATTTCTCACCCCTTTTGTGTACAGGAAAGAAAGATATTTGGAATGTGTACTATACAGATTGATATAGAGCTCCAAATGTTTGTTTAAAATTGTACATCAAACTATTGTAACTCCGATATGGATCCAGAAATCTCACCATTTGTCAGACATGCCCATTTAAATAAGTTACCACATATTCATATACTATATTATAGGGCACTCCTGTCTTGCTGTTTAGAGTATCTAAGGCAGTTTGCACCCTTTAATTAGCACACTTTCATCATGTTTAACTAATGTCTTACATGTAGAATCCTCCTTATCATCCAGTATCACTAAGTTATCACTCAGCTTGAATATGCAAGGGTTTTCCATCAACAAACCAATGGCTGTGGAGACGACACAATGGCATGTGTGTGTGCACTGTGCATGCAATTAAGGGTCAATCTATAAAAAACATGTTTTCCTAAAAAAGAGAACAGCTACATGCACTGATTCAGGTCCTCATGGTGTTTTTTTCTTCCTTTTTTTCTCAGCATCTGACTTGGTGCCATCATGAGTGGGGGAGTGAATGTGAAGAGTCTTCCACGAGCCCAGCCGGGCTCCGGCATACCTATGCACAGGACCAGACTCCCCTCCCCGAAACCTGAGCCGAAGTGCACCAGCAGTGGCCTTCCGAGACCATCCACACACATCCCTGTTAGCAACAAAAGCCCCTGTAGTAGCAGCAGCCCTACAGCTGTCTCCACCAAAGATGTACTGAGGGACACCACCCTCAGAAACCAGCATCTGCTTCTAAGAGGCAGTCCCCCTATTCAACGTTCTTCCACCAGTTCTCAAACACAGACCCAAGACTCTAGATCAGCCCATAACAGTCCACAAGTTCGACGGAAAGTGTCCCCACTTTCAAGGGGTCATCTGGATGGGTCCAAGACAGAGAGTATGCTTGACCTCCGGTCCAATGGCAACAAGAACTTCCAGAGTGGGATCTTTTGTTCTCAGACAGGACGAATGGACAATGGTAACGGCTTGATCTCAGAAGAACTCAAGTGCCATGAGGAGAGGGCTGCTTCTGGAAGCAGTCAAAGCAAGACGGGTATCCCTTCGTTCAAATTTAGTAACAAAAACTTGAGGCCTGGTCCAGCAGTCACTAACGTTGATACAAGTCTCCTCAGAGTCCATAGAGAGAGAGTGTCCCTGCAGAAAAGTGCCTCCAGTAGCTTCTCAGATGAGGAGATGTGCACCCCAGATGACCTCAGCCCGGAGGTCCCACAGAGATCACCACCTGAGGCTATTGCAGTCCCCAAACATGACGCCTCTAGTGTTGAACTGCTCAAAGCCAAACAGACACCGAAGGTCAATATGGCGGCCGTGGCACCTTTCAGATACAGGTACGTTATGAAAAATACACTGAAGGAGGGTAGCACTGCTATGATCGAAACATCAATTTAGACCACAACCAAAAAAGAAAAAAGACCTGGCTGGTTTTTCTAGTTAGTGCAGAGTCAGTATAATGTTGACCTAATTGTAAAAGCTTTTTGACCAAGGAGGGCTTGCTAGTAAAGCTAGTTAAGAAGTGTGATTGGGGACATCAACCCCTAATGCTCGAGACTGATATGTAAAACACAACATATGCTAGTGACTGTCAGCATCCTTGTTCACATAAACATCCTTGTTGATCCTGGAACAACATTCTAATCAACCAATCAGATTTGAGGGATGATTAACGTTAATGTCAGGTTTCGGCTTATAGCCAGGGTTAGGTCCTTCTACATCAGTGTTATTCACCATAATTTCCCTCTGATTTCAGGGATAGCTTATGGTTAGGGTTAGGTTTAGGGGTAGAGATAGTGTTAGGACTATGTTTTTGGACAGGAATGTTGTTGATCCTGGAACATGTTTTACTTGGCAAAATCACGACGATCGTACAACAGTTTGTCACTGGGTCAGTACACTTAAAGGGGCAACTTTGTATCTTACCTATGCCAAAAATTAGTCCTTTTCCACTCATAGGGCCCTATTTTAACGTTCTGAAACGCAAGTATCAAGCGCAAAACGCAAGTAACTTTGTGGGCGGGTCTTGGGCGCTGTTGCTATTATACCGGCGGGATAAATGACTCTTGCGCCCGACGCAAATCTAAAATCGATCTATCTATCTATCTATCTATCTATCTATCTATCTATCTATCTATCTATCTATCTATCTATCTATCTATCTATCTATCTATCTATCTATCTATCTATCTATCTATCTATCTATCTATCTATCTATCTATCTATCTATCTATCTATCTATCTATCTATCTATCTATTTATCTATCTATCTATGCTGCGTCTGTGTGTAGATGAGAGAATCAAAGTGTACATGCGTTGTGCACACGCTACATTGATTATGGCCAAGCATGCGCCCTTAAAATAGCATATGAATAACATGCGCAACGCGCCACTGACTTTAAACTAGTTTTTTTTTTCGGTCAGTGGCGGAATTGTTTTCTAAACCTGCAAAATAGCACGAGGGAACGTTTGCGCCGGAACACGCCTCCTCTTTGCGCTGAACCGCCCTGGGGAGCGCAAGTGTATTTCTTAGTTAACCGACGTGCGTCTGTGGAGGGAAAAGTCCGCTGTGCGCGGGTGCAAAATAGGAATGATACATGCGTCGGTGTACAAAGTCAATTGCGCTGGGTGCAAGATAGGGCCCATAATCTTTCCAGCACTGAATCAGTCAAGCGGTTTAAGTTTCTGTCCCGCTCTCAGAAACTGTGTCGCTCTTGCTTAAAAGCTTCTCCTGCCAGCATGAATAGTCTTCAAATGATCTGCCCCTTAAAGGGACAACTTTGCATCCCTAAAATGTGTATATTAGTACCTTAGAGTAGTAATATGTATCCTTACAGTACTACTAAGAAGGTATAAATTTTGAAGGTACCTTTGAGACTACTGCCCAAGTGACAAGCTGTTGCACCTCTAAAAGTAGAATTTGTGAAAAGTCCTGCTCATATGAACTGGAGTCAAGGCCATCATCAGGAGAGGTGCCCACTAAGGTCATCTATGCATGATGGACAGTTATTAAAGCAGTTACATTTGAGACATTGAATATTGTTAACCATGTAAATATGCAAATAAGGGCAAACCCCAGGGTTTACAAATGTACAGTCTAAAATCTTGAAACCCGACTCCTCAGTATTATTTCACTTAGGTAACTCAAGATAAGTCAGGATTGCAATAGGATTACATTAAGCTGTTTTTAAAATTGATTCTGAGTTAACACTTGCAAGTGTGAAACGTCCAAAAGAAAAATGATCAGGTCAAGTAAAATTCTTTTTTTTTTTTGAACAACAATGGAAATTCCCAATCTTGCAGAAACTTAAATGAAAATGTATGATATCCTTCTAACTAGCTAGTGTGTAAGAAATTTAATCAGGGACTTATTTTATTTATTTTGATCAGCATTTCAGTTTTCGAAATTTGTTTGTCAAATTGTCTTGTTTTAACGGTTTGTACATGCACTGCATCACATGGTTTGTTATTTCTCCAGCAATTCAATTCTGCTGCTGCATAATTTGTCTTCCCTCTATCTGTCTTGCCACCTGTGTCCAGCTCACTCTCTCTCTCTGTCGCTTTTGTCTCTTTCACTCTTTTTCTCCCCATTTCATCCAGTTTTGACCAATATGACAGGCCATCACTTACGCTGACAGATTAGCCCCCTTTTCCACTCGTAATCTTTCCAGCGCTGAATCAGTGAAGCGGTTTAAGTTTCTGTCCCACTCTCAGAGACTGTGTCGCTCTTGCCCTCTGTATGCCTGCTGGGAATTCTGGGGCACAGTAGATGGTTAAAAAGCTTCTCCTGCCAGCATGAACACTCTCAGAATTATCTGCTCTAATGAGTCAGTGCAGTGGACACCCGGTGGGCACAGGATACACTGGCATCAGGGCCACTGCCATGTTAGAGTAACTGAATATAAACCAGCCGTTACAGTGACAAAGCTGCTGTTTGAAAATAGCACTGAACATTGATTATTTTCAGATTGTAAAATACCAATTATGCAACATCTGAACTTCTAGGCTTTCAGTGAAATAACACCTGCATATTTGCACATTTCCAAGGAGCAGAGCTGGTTTTTGGTTATGAGGCTCTGGGAAAGGCACTGTGTCTAATTGTCTTATTCTTTTCATTTTGTTTTATAAAGGCGGCAGATTGAGGAAGACATATCTCTGGATGACTTCAGCGACTGTTCCTCTGACTCAATTGAAGTCTGCTGTGATGACCTCAATACTGGTGAGTTGTTTGCACTCTCCTATATTTTGCATAGGCTTTAATATTAATCAAAATGACCAACAGTCTTATTAGTTTACATTCACATCACAAAGCCAAAGTGATCTGGATGTGTTGGTGTTGGTGACCTTTTAAATATGACCAATATGAGATGCTCCTAAACTGTCCCAGATGCATAAAACACACTGGCCTGGCATGCACCTAATTTCAAAGATCTCAATAAAATGTGCAATAAATGTACTATCAGTGTTAGGCACCAGTCTTAACACATTTGTAATTCATAAAAAAAAACTTCATACACCTGTTGCATTCCCGGGTCCGTTTAGACCCGTTGGAACGTAATCTCATAAAACAATCATAACTTGAATCAATGTGTAAACATTTAGAAATTTTGAATTTTACCATGTTTTTACTGTGCTATTACTACATTTATGCCCTTTTATTTTTGCCCTTTTTATTTTATTATTTTATATTAAAACATTAAGAAATGCTTGAAGAACTACAGCAAAAAGCAGTGTGGTGCAAGAATATATATATTTTTTTATTTTTGATACATTTTCTTTTAATGTAATTAAATATTTTATGTATAGCCTATATATATAAATATTTTTATAAAAATTTATAAGAGCAAATAATATGATAATTACTAGCATAAACTCAATTGACTTCAATAGATTTAATTAAAGTCCTTTGAACTTATAATTCATTAAAAGCAAGTGTCATATTTGTGCAGGGGCATAGTTTGTGGGGGGGGTGGGGGGGAGATAACCCCCCCAATATTTAAATATATGCATTACAAATCCCCCCCCCCCCAACATTTATACCATGATCACAATATCAGGAGGCATACCCAAACTTCAACCCCCCCAACCCCCCCCCCCCCCCCATGTTCAAACCAATCTACGCCCTTGTAGTTGTGACCTAATGTACATCATTATATATTTTTAATGAATATTTCACACATGACTTCTGAAATTTCACTAATGAATTTCTGACTGTTCACACTACTCACATTGCAAGCAAAAAAGATTGGGTTTCCCAGAATTTGTTTTTTAAATTCCAAGCATTTTTTGATGTTCAAACCCAAATATGTGGTGAAGGAAGATTTGAGCCACGTTCAACTGCGGTGTGAATGAATGAACTAAAGGAAGATTGTTTAATGGAATCCTGAAAGCTGAGGACAGAGAGCATTAAATCAGTCCTTCCTTCTACTTTGTGGCCTAATTCTCCATCTCTGAGTGCCTTGTTGCCTGTGGCTGTGGGTGCGTGGCACAGTGAGAGAAAGCAGGCGAAGAGAGCGATAGCAGCAGGATTTCCACTCCCTGCAAAGAGAGTGAGTGCAGCGTTCACGAAGACCGTCTTCACCCCACTGCTCTAACAGACAGCCTGGCCTACTCTGACCCTCACTCAGACAGACATGAAGCCAGCTAGACCACCCCAACTGCAGACGGAGAGTTCAGCTGTACTCTATTAAATATAAAGGTTACAAAAAGGGGTTTACAGTCTGATGCCATAGAAGAACATAAGCTCCAAAGATCCTTTGTTTTAGCTTGTGAAAGCAAGTGTTGCTTTTACCCAAAACAGCCTAAAGCAACCACCTAGCAATTTCTCAACAAGCATAACAATGATTCATGAGTCTTTGGTAAAATTAATCTACTCTAAAGAACAATTAAAGAGCCAAATGTTAACCTGAATGTTTAACCCCATACACAAAAGAAATATATTTGAAATATATTTTCAGAATATATTTTGGAATATATGCAAATATTTGAAATTGGCCCAATAAATATATTTCACACTTAACATCATATATTTTTGTTATATTTTAGAATATATTTCAATGTATTTGGAATATATGCCACATATATTTTTGACACTTTTGGGGAACCATACAGAAAAAAAATACATTGAAATACATTCTGAAATATAACAAAAAATATATGATGTTAAGTGTGAAATATATTTATTGGGCCAATTTCAAATATTTACATATATTCCAAAATATATTCTGAAAATATATTTCAAATATATTTCTTTTTTTTCTATTTGTGTATGGGACTTATGCCTGTGTTTTTTGGTATGCTGTAATATGTTGGTTAATATTTACATATTAATTGAATGTGTTAACAGTGTTTATGAACCTAGAGTATTGAGAAATGAAGAGAGAGAGAGACAGAGAGAGAGAGAGAGAGAGAGAGAGAGAGAGAGAGAGAGAATTGGCGATGAATGATCTAAGTGTTGTGAGTTATGTGTGTTAGTGATGAGTGATCTGAGAGCGTAAGTGTTATAGTGAGTGGGCTCAAGGGTTTCATCAGGTTTGCGATCAGATCCACCCCTGAGAATCGACAAAAGCTGATCTGCAGATTGAATTACACTTTTCCCATTTCAACATCTGCCGGCTTCCTTCCCCTCAGATGGTTGACACTCAAATGTACACTGATAATACAGTGCCCCTCTCTCACTCTAACACACACACACACACACACACACACACACACACACACACACGGTGTGAGAACTGCACTAAACATGCACTTTGATTCTTGAACTTCTTTGATGCATTACATCTGAAGTTTGTATTTATTTTGTGCCAATGGTGTCAGTCTTATAAGAGGCCTAGAAAAAGTGTATTGAGTGTCCACAGTAGCCATCATGTTGAGATCACATGATGGACTGTGTCTTGCAGTCCGTAGGTAGTAAACACAAACTTATAGACATCTGAAACTTCAGTGATTCAGAGCTAATGCCGTTTCATAAGTTGTTTCATAGAGTGCTGCAGTAATGACGTATTCTTGTAGGCCAACCTGTACGTTAGCATCACACTGGTCCCCTCCACTAAAACCCAATAGGGTTTTTCCATTGACTTTTGGATTATCGCAGAAAACAAGGTCTGTGACCAACAAAAGTTTGATTTTTACACGGTTTGTTCATCAAGATAATCTTCACAAACTTTTCTGAAGCTTAAATACAATCGGCAGATGTAAAAAGCTAAACGTAGGTTGCATGACTTCAACATCACCATTACTAGGCTTCAGCTTTTTCAGTCTTTATTTAAAAACATTTTCCCTGAATGTTTCAGTATAATGGAATGAAACATGAAAAATATCTTGAACTTGTGTTCACCACAGACATTTTTTCAGTCCAAAAACCCTTCAGAACAATGGAACTGGAAGTGCTAAAATGCTAAAATTGGTTTTGGCATAGACAAATACATAATTCTTGCAGCACTCTATTGGAGTGGGTGAAAATGTAAACATGGCCATTCATGTTCAGAACGAGCTGGCCTTGGGTTTTTCCTTTTCTTTTTTTCTCGAGTTTCTTCTCGAGACCTTCTAAATAGTAGCAGCTGATAGCATCTGACAAAATAACATTTTTGCAAGAAAATTTGTAAATTCACTATATTAGATTTTTGATCAGAGACCAATTAAAAGACACCCCCGCCCCCACATTTAATATAATAATTATTATTTAAATTGTAGTAAACCATGCATACTGCACAATATTCAGTAAGATAGTATTATATTTCTAACATTGCCTTTTTTCATTCATTAATTGAATGGCACTCTCTGAATTAAATATGTGACAACATTTTTGGATAATGCTGTTTTGAATGTTGCATAATGCATTTTATTAATATAAATAGTAGGCAGTATTCTGTGTATAGGCCTACTCTGCATTATGCTAATACTTTGTTCTGAATAATGCCACTTTCTTTACTCATTTGAACATTACTTTTATTAAAAATGCAAAATGCCCATTTAATTTCCGTATACTGTACGTTCACCTTTAACCAAACGAATTAGCATAAGCATAGCATAGCATAAGTTTGCAGTTTTAGAAGCTGATCCTGGATTTCACCTTTTATTTTGCAAATGTAAACTCCATTTTAACATTAGATATGAAGTGTAATTCCTTTGTTTGGGATTTTCCTAAATCTCATGGCAGCTTTGGTAAATGCTTCGAGGATAGAAGACCAAAAGCTGCCAGATCTGGTTTTATGGCAATTAATTGGGAGAAAATCCTGATTTTAGCGTTTATGCTTGCACGTTTTTGGCAGATTGCAGGCATCAAGGCCGAATTAATTTTTAGCATATGGCAAGGAGAGGGAGGCAAAATCTGACCCACTGGCTGAAAGACAAATCGCAAATCAGCACTGGCCTCTTTTTAAAGTTGACTCTTCAGATTTGACTTCTCCAGCATGAATATATATTTCATCTGCTGAATTTGAGAATCTGCAGTGAACTAGAGTGCATGTGAATTGGCATCAAAAATTGCTTTACACACACACATACATTATACATACTGTAAAAATGAATGTATGTCAGCTAACCCTATTAACACATGTTTACCCAGAAGCCTATCAGATTTGAGGAAATTATCCCTGTTGCTTGTTAATCGTTTGTTTTGGCACCCCAGTCGCTCACTGTTTTAATATACTTTATTTTGCTTGATCTTAATCCCAGTTTTGAACCTGTTTCAAAGCTTAGATTCTCTGAGAAAAGTTTAGCGCACCTCATAAACCCTGACATGGACTGTTTGTACAAACAGAGAGGAACATTCATTTCTTAAAATGGAATCTCACATCATGTTGATACATGAGACTGGGCATTGGAAATCAGTTGCTCTTAGGAAACTAAACTAAAGCCATTATAAATGCTAATTGTCTTGATGTCGGGAGGGACGAGTGTAATGGGCTCAACATGGATGGTGTGCATTTGTGGCTGTGTATCCTTATACTCAGCTGGCATACACACTTGTTTTAGTAAAAGCGTGTGAATGTTAGCATGCTAGGCTTTTGTATTTTCTTAAGAAAACAGTGGTGTTTGCACAAGTCACTGCCCACAATGCAAGGGTGATTGCTATGGTTTTGTGATGTGGTTATTAATGTGTTCACATTTTGATTTCAATTTGTTATGTGGTTGCCAGGGTGTTGCTATGCAGTTACTAAGGTGCTGCTTTGTTGCTTGGGTGTTCTGTGTATTTGCCTGAGGTGCGTTTCCCAAAAGCATCGCTAGCCAACTATGGTCACAAGTTCTGTCCTTCTCTACGTAGTTCATTGAATCGGTGTTTCCCGAATCTATAGTTCCAACGAACATCTGCAAAACAGCATCGCAAAATTGTCTGGTCTGAACCACAGCTCTCGACCGTGGTTAGAAACATAGTTTCTTGTTTGCATGACATGTTGACTTACTGTATATATCCTTATCTTCAGCAAAATAAGCAAGCTGACATATATTTTATTACGAATATATTTACGTCTTTTAGTTTGTCAAGAGATTTAAAGCGTTGTTTTTGAAGAGTGCGCATGTGTCTACGTACTCTAGTGCGTAATAACTAGGGTTGGGTACCGAGACCCGGTTCCAATAGGTAACCGGTTCCGACGTAAACGGTAGTAACCAGACCGAATAAGAACGAAACTTTCGGTGCCTGATTTCGGTGCCTGACGTTTTTTACCGCCCCCTATAAAACATCTCGCGGCACGAATGATCCAATAATAAAACATCTCCAGTAAACCAGCAGAGCGAGCATTAATTTAGTTCGTTTGTTAAATAAGAGGATATCTAGCGCTGAAATGCGTTTTTTAAATCAAGTGATCAAAGTGCTCGTTGCCGCTGCGATCAGTGGCGCGGATACAGTGTTTTCTCTTGTGGCTCGCGCCCACCGCAATGTCACTCCGACACGCGCTTCGTTGCGGAGATCGATCTATTTATGAGGCGCCGTCTATATGATTATGTGCGCGGAGAGTTTGTGTGTGTGTGTGTGTGCGTGTGTGTGTGCTCGCGTCTCAGATGAGTATGCGCGGTAAGTTCCGCGCGTCTCGTGTGTGTAGAGTTTGCGTGTTTGTGCGTGAGCGAATTTAGATGTGATGTTGAGCATTTCATATTAGTTTGAGCATTCAGCAGTATACATGTATGACTACTTAGTAGGCCTATGTGTATGCAAGGGTTTCATATGTGCGTGAATGAAGTTTGATTTAAAGGAATACTCCACTTTAAAATGAAAATTCTGTCATCATATACTCACCCTCATGTTGTTTCAATTCTTTATGAATTTCTTTCTTCTGCTGAACAGAAAGGAAGATATTTAGAATAATATCAGTAACCAGACAGTTTCTGGTCTCATTGACTTCCATAGTATTTTTTTTTCCTACTAGCCTATGGAAGTCAATGAGACCAGATACTGTCTGGTTACTGATATTATTCTAAATATCTTCCTTTCTGTTCAGCAGAAGAAAGAAATTCATACAGGTTTAAAACAACATGAGGGTGAGTATATGATGACAAAATTTTCATTTTAAAGTGGAGTATCCCTTTAAGCCCTAGACGACGCCTATCTATTCATTCTGGTGAAATCACAAAATATAATGGACACAAAGTGTCCCTGCTTGATATACAACCACTGATGAGCATAATCGTAAAAAAAAAAAAAAAAAAAAAAAAACTACGAATGCGGATTAGAACCCAAAACCTCTGACATGCCTGACTAAAGTTCAAGTTCAGCTGCCAGTGTTCCTCTTCGGATAAGTCTAATATTTTAATGCCAACTGCAAATCTTGCATATCAAGTATGAAGTATATCAATATCAAGTATATTTATATGAGGCTATACTGTGTGTGTTAAATATTTCTGCTCAGTGTCAGATATTTCTCTGTTTTGTAAAAGTCATAATATGAGAAGACAAAATTTTGATGTTAACTCAAGTGTTTTCGGCTACATCAGTAGCCTTTTAAAGGGCACAATTTTTCATTTAATCAGAAATCAGAAAATCTTTTTCAGAAAATCAAACACACACACACACACACACACACACACACACACACACACACACACACACACACACACACACACAGAGGTATTATTTTTGATAAAGTGTGTGCGGTTTAGTTTTGTTAAGTACCGTTTCAAGAACCGTTTAAGCACCGGAACCGTTTGAAAAATACCGAGTAGGTACTGGTATCGGATAAAACCCAACCGATACCCAACCCTAGTAATAACAAGTCTATGATTGAATCTGGAAATGAGAATTAGTCATCAGATGCCAGTAATTGATAAATTATCAAATGCTGAAAAAAATCTAGCATTAATTTGATCTCAAAATTGATTATTTTAAAGAAGTTATTACTCCACCATCTGCATGACATCATTAACCAATGTGGTTGAACGACGAATTTGCGACAATACAACGCTATGTCACGACCAAATCGTACGAATTCGTACGTGCGATTAAAAGGTGGCTAATTCTCAATATGCCTAAACCAAAGTGATGGGTAGGGGTGAGGTCAGGGGTAGGTCATTCGTACGAATTCATACAAATTTGGCAACTCGTAAAATATGTATGATTTAGCAAAACTTGTATGAATTCGTACGAGTGAGGTCGTATGAACTGGTACGAATTAGCCACCTCGTAAAATTCGTACGAATTGCTGTGAGATTGCGTTGGACAATATGGTTTCGGAAAACAGTCTTGACTAGCTTGTTGATTTCTTCAATGATGCATCGTACTATGGTAGTTTAGGAGCGAGTTACATCGTTGTTCGGGAAACACACCCCATGAGCGTTACTTTGCACAGTGTTATTTTAGTATTATCTATATATTATTATTGTATTTATTGATATTTTAAATTCAGCTCTTTTATATTTTTTTATTTCAATTTAAGTTTACATTTTATTTATTTTTAATCTGCTTGTGTCATTAGTGTTTTATGGAATCTTTGCGACAATTGCGACACAATACTGACTTTTCTTCTCAGAATTTAGAGTTATAAAGTCAGAATTGCGTGATAAAAAGTCGCAATTATCTTTTTTATTTTTTATTCTGTGATATTCTGACTTAATAACTCGCAATTGCAAAAAAAAAAAGTCAGAATTGCAAGATAAAAGTCGCTATTAAATTTTTATCTTTTAAATAGTTTTATTCCGTGGCAGAAACAAGCTTCCATCGTTTTTAAATATTTGATATCGCTGGTATTTCTGATGTCACAAACTACCTTGTAACCAATCAGATCAATGTGTGATCGTCAACGAGTGGATCTCTGAGCTGGTGTGAGTGAGTGGAGGCGGGGCTAATTTGAATATTCATAGAACCGTATATATATATATATATAGCCTATATATATAGGCCTATATATATATATATATATATATATATATATATATATATATATATATATATATATATATATATATATATATATATATTGTTTTTTTAGTTTTAGTTTTATCATTTTAGTACTTCAACTTCAACTTATTTTATTCAGTTAGTTGCCAAGGCATCATTTTTGTTGAAGTTTAGGTTTTTCCATGTAATATTTTTATTTTATTTCAGCTTTATTTCAATTAACAAAAATGGTTTTAGTTTTAATGAACAATAACGACACTGGCTATGTGGTCGCTTAGGTGATCTGAGTGATTTTATCACATTACTACACTCTTAAATAAAGATTCTTTACTGGCATCAATGGTTCTAGGAAGAACCTCCAAGTACAAGATTTTTTAACAGAATTGCAGAAAAGGAACTTTTTATAATAATAATTCGTTACATTTATATAGCGCTTTTTCTGAGACCTCAAAGCGCTTTACATGGATGGGGGAATCTCCTCAACCACCACCAATATGCAGCATCCACTTGGATGATGCGACGGCAGCCATATTGCGCCAGAACGCCCTGCACACACCAGCTTACTGGTGGAGAGGAGACAGTGATGAAGCCAATCAGTATGTGGGGATGATTAGGAGGCCATGATGGACAGAGGCCACTGGGCAAATTTGGCCAGGATGCCGGGGTTACACCCCTACTCTTTTTCGAAGGACATCCTGGGATTTTTAGTGACCACAGAGAGTCAGGACCTCGGTTTAACGTCTCATCCGAAGGGCGGTGCTCTTTTGGCAGTATAGTGTCCCCATCACTACACTGGGGCATTAGGACCGACACAGACCACAGGGTGAGCACCCCCTGCTGGCCTTACTAACACCTCTTCCAAGAGGAAGAGGAAAAAGGTTCTTCAGATTATGAAAAATGTTATTCTGTTCACTGAAATGTTCTTTGGGGAACCAAAAATGGTTCTTATATTGAGAATCACATGTGAATCCCCTTTTGGAACCTTTGGAAATTAAATTGCACCAAGTCAGATAACAAGAGGTCAGCCATCCTTTTAAATCAGTCACTAGTGATCACAGTGGTCATCAGATAATAACGCTGCAGTGATACATCCTAGTCCTACGAAATGGGGCTAACCAACCATGGCAGAGACACAGATAGAGATTAAACAGCTGCACAGACGGGACATCGCCGTTTGCTAAAGCAAGACATAGAATGCTTCAGTGACAGAGGTGATTAGTCATTAACTTAGATATTTACATTGCTTCCATTTCATGAGACCACTGTCACATGCAATCTGATTAGGTTTCGTTTTCTCTGTGTTCTGTTCCCGTTTTTTTTGCCTGCCTGATTTGCTAATTAGTTTGCATGGTTCTTAATTAGTTAACACCTATTCTATTTCAATCAATGATCCCTATGTATTTAAAGTTCTCCTGTGGTGAAAATCAAGCTTTTAATGTTGTTTATATGTCTATGTGGTGTTTTTAATATGCTTTAAGACAAACCATGTGCAAATTCATAAGTCAACACCATTGCTGAATATTTTCTCTTTAAAACTGCAGTGAACCAAAGAAAGTGATCTCAAAAACACGGTTTGAAATCGCTGGTGTTTCTGACGTCACAAACTACCTTGTAACCAATCAGATCAATGTGTGATCATCAACGAGTGGATCTCTGAGCTGGTGTGAGTGAGTGGAGGCGGGGCTAATTTGCAAATTCATAGAACCGCTTATACTAAATGAGGCAAGGGTGTAGAGTTACATTCAAGCTTTTTTAGGCATGAAGGCATTTTTTTCAGCGAAAAATGTTAAATATGTAATGTTGGTGATCAAAGATGAATTTTAAAAGGGTCATATAATGGTACATGCACTTTTACAAGCTGATTGTACTGAAATGTGTGTTGGCAGTGCCTGTACACAACCATCATAAAATGATAAAAATCCATCCAGTGTTTTTTTTAAATCTTCTTATATGTTTCCTCCTGTCTCAAATCAAGCTGTTCCATATTGTGACGTCACAAAATCGACACCCCTCCCACGATGGCTGATTGACAGCAATGTTTCAAACACAGACCCGCCCTCGTGAGCGAGTTATCAATCATAGCACGAACCGACAGGCGCGTTCATTGTTGATAGCTGGAGTGCTGAGTAGAATGGCGTCTAACGATTGTGGTGTTCTATTCTTGGGTGTAATAACGAACACAGCAGTCATTTAGATGTTCCTAAATCCGAACCGCTGAAGACGCAGTGGCTGAGTTTGTTTTCGAAGGGAATATTCCCCACGATCAACGTCAATGCTGTCATGTTTGCGCGAATCATTTCACCAGACTGCTTTATAAACGAGGGTCAGTATAAAGCTGGATTTGCTAAGAAGCTGCTCCTGAAAAAAGGATCAGTACCAACTATTCGTGTTCCTGCTGCACCTCCAGAAGAACTGAAGTGAGTGTAACGTTTTATTGACCTTTATATTAATCTTTGCAAATAGCTTGCACGCTTCACGATGAATGTGGCTATTTTTACACTCAGGGTACAAAATGGCATGTTTTCTATGTACGACGTTATCAATATAATTCATAATCCCACGTTTTTAATGAACGACGCGTTGTGGTTATTGTGTTTTTGGGCCCTATCTTGCACCCAGCGCAATTGACTTTGTACACCGATGCATGTTTCATTCCTATTTTGCACCCGCGCAAAGCGCGCTTTTCCCTCCACAGAAGCACGTCGCTAAACTAGGGAATGAACTTGCGCTCCCAGGGCGGTTCAGCGCAAAAAAGGAGGCGTGTTCCGGCGCAAACAATCCCTGGTGCTATTTTACTGTTCCATAAAACAATTGCGCCACTGGCCAGAAAAAACCTAGTCTAAAGTCAGTGGCGCGTTGCGCGTTGTTCATTATGCTATTTTAAGAGCGCATGCTTGACCATAATGTATGTGTGCACAACGCGCATACACTTTGATTCTCTAATCTACACAGAAGCAGCAGTTTTCATTTTTGCAAATCATATTATTACAAACGATAGATAGATAGATAGATAGATAGATAGATAGATAGATAGATAGATAGATAGATAGATAGATAGATAGATAGATAGATAGATAGATAGATAGATAGATAGATAGATAATTTGGGTGGGTTTCTCCATCCCAAATGTCACTTATCTCTCTTTTACGGCCGTGACGAGAGCGTTGCTCTCCTCGGCTGTGAACCGCTCCTGGCGCGCGCCTGGCAAATCCTCCGTTATAATAGCAATACGCCAAGGAAAAAGCGCGTCTGCTCTTAAAGGGAATGTGAGATGATGCTCTGATTGGTTTATTTCACGTTACGCCCAAACCACACCTATGAATAATGAAGCTACTTCAGACCAACCCATTTTAGATTTGCGCCGGGCGCAAGAGTCATTTATCCCGCCGGGAAAATAGCAACAGCGCCGAGACCCACCCACAAAGTTACTTGCGCTTTGCGCTTTGACACTTGTGTTTCAGATCGTTAAAATAGGGCCCATTGTGTTACAAACGGTGTACGCACAGAGCAGAGGGGCGGGGTGAGCAAAGCTCATTATCATTTAAAGACACATGCACTGAAACGGCGTGCTGAAAACAGAGCTGTTTTTGACCAGGTAAAAGGAGTGTTTTCTTACAATACTAATGAGAATTTTTAATTAAAGTATATTACAAACTTTTAATTTAGACCCTAAAGAATCATATTAGCTTGTACAAAAATGACATTATATGACCCCTTTAAGGGATACAATTATTGACTACAGGGAGACTTTAAGCCTTCAGTTTCCTGTTTTCCATTGTCTATGTTATTCCAAGTGGTTGAGTTACATTATTCTCCAGCGATATCCTGTGTTTTAGCAAAGACTATAGAATTACACAAGGCTCGTATTGTTCTCGTCACTCGCGTCACTCGTCACTCAATATGGCGGAATAAGTCCCGCCCTCTAAATAAGAGCCAATCGCCGATTGGTAAAGTCATCGCATCACTGCAGCTGCCGTTAGAAGCTCCGGTTCCTAGAAACAGTCAGACGCGAGCTTCTACTGCACATTAGCTTGATCCAGCCTGAAAAAAATTGTTTTCTGTCATGATTCAAACATTTAGAAACAGTTGTTGTCAGATTTCATTGGTGATTTCAAATTTAATCGTAAGCTTGGCGAACAGTTTTGGAGGATTTGATGTTTCCCTATTCAGAGAGATAGGAGCTGCACTTTCATGCCCGAGAGGTGTTTCAAAGATGGCCGCCGAGTGAAATGACTTGTCCTAAAGTGACTTTGGTTTTAGTTAATGGGTTATTATAAAGACTATTTTGTTTACTACTCCTTTGTCATGCGATTCCTATGCAACCTATGCCTGACAACAACTGTATAAGAGTCGCACAAGGACACACATTAAGACATTTTTAATAATGTGTTCGGCTCATTTAATGCCTGCTTTGTTTCTTTGTGTCAGTGCTTTGGAAAATAAAGCCCATTGAGTGAGCAGTGCTCATTTAGGGAGCAGACATCATAGTTTGGCACTAATCACAAAGTAAGAATTGCATTCTAATGCAAATGTTCGTGTAACACGTGAGCAAGTAAGATAATCAGATATGACTCCATTCAGGGCCTATAATATAATATAATATAATATAATATAATATAATATAATATAATATAATATAATATAATATAATATAATATAATATAATATAATATAATATAATATAATATAATATAATATAATATAATATAATATAATATAAGAACAGAATAGAATAGAATAGAATATGATTTTTTTGCAGCTAGTCTGAGAAATTATTATTTATTTTTTTTGGCTCAGAACATTGCCTGACAGCCTGCGGGAGTGTTTTTCTTTAAGGTCATCTTGTACTTTTGAATTCAGTAGAACATTGCAGTTTATTTGAAAACAGATAGCATGATCAGTTAACACTTTACACTGCTGAGTGGGACAGTAGAGAGAAATGTGCTTCCTATTTCCTATAATAACCATCTTTTACAGACATAAAAAGAAGTTTAGTATGTGAGGGAGTAGTACGTGTAGGGTATTACAGGAATTGACGCACAGCCATACGAGAACACATGAGTAGGTAGCCAATGAAGTAGAGGTCATGAATCTATGGCCCAGCATTAGTCTGGCTTGTAGAGAGGATTTCCTCCTAGTTCCTCTGGTCTCTGTGGCTTTGTTTGGAAACATCGGCCCTTGGACTGAGTCATACTCGGGTGTGGTGTAGTTTAACCATCAGTAATAGACCTTTTCCTTTTTAAGAAAGGTTTAACAACTGGAAAACAGTAAACAGATATGCTTACTTTTAAGCCAAAGAGATTTATTCAACTAAGTGTTATGTGAATTTTAGACAGAACTTTTGGCTAAAGCTGAATGAAATTAATGCATCATATTATCACCTTATAAAGTTGTCTCTCTCTGTCGTTTATATTGCTTCCATATTTTGGAAATGTTGGACAATTATGGCCATGGTAACGGTGATGGCAAAATTAATTTTATAAAATGACTCTCTAAAGGTTCTAGTGCAGTCTTGTTCTGGAGAGTTATTTAAGTAGCAGTGTCTTAATTCTCCCTATGGGGAAATTACAGAACAGATTGCAAGGCATAACAATACAATACAATATACTTCTTTTTGTAAAACGTACCCCAATGTTTTATTTACGAAATACAGTGTAGAGAAATGTACAATTAATGTCTCCAAAATGTCTCCTTTTAATATTTAATATATTTAAAAAAATATTTTAACAGTATTTTAACAGCTAATATTAATTTGTCTAATAATAATATTTTATTTTTACAATTTAATAATTTATAGGATTGGCCTAAAGGTTTAGGCAAGGTTTTTGAAACTCCCTCCACATACAATCATTTGATACACGTTTGACAAGACACTCTTATACAGCAATATCTTTGGAAAGTTACAAAGTGACAAATGGGTCATATAATTGGACTTTGAATGTTTGACTCAAGCTAAATTTTGAGTTACTCTGAAGTTTGTCCAGCAATTTTGCAATGGTGTCTGGGTCTTCAGCACAGGACAGTCGGCTCAGTGTTGGAGCCCCACAAGTAAGAGACGAGGTGGCGACCTGTGGTGAAATTTACGTGAGTGCGCTATCTTGAGCCCACGGTCAAAACAGAGTGCTGTTTATAAGCAAGGGCTTCCCCATGAACAGATCTAGCTCTGTGTGTTATTCCTTCCACTTTATATCTGGTGTGACATTAATGTCTCTACTGGGAGGAACTTTGGACTAGCTTGCTGGTTTGGATATGTTTGCCTCCTTGAATCACGTCTGACATTAGAAATACAAAGTTAGAATGAGGTTAACACTTTCAGTGAAAATACTAATTCGTCCTGGACTGTTTTTTAAAATGAAATGATACTTTAAATCATGTGCTGTTTACTTTCCTATGATGAAAAATCTTGCACTGAAGGAGAGATTCAAGCCATATTTAGAGACCAGAATATCATTGAGATTGGCTTTTTGAGCAAGCAACCACCTAGCAACACCTTAGCAACTACCCAGAACATGGCAACTTCATAGCAACATTCTAAAAACTATTATTCTATAACTATTAATCTATTATTGTTGTTGTATAATGTATTTTTTAAATGCTTCTGTGGTCTTCAAAAAGGGCTAGAAATGTAATTGTCTGACTGACCAGTAGTATGCAAATGTTTTTTTTTTATATACTGTTCATAACGGTCTCTAAAGGGTAGCACCAACACTGTTTCCCTTTAAAGCTGTTTGCTGCATTTGAATATTTCCGTTTGCCCTTTGGATTTCCGCCAAATAAACTGCAAAGATATTTCAGAAACTTTCACAGACTTTGTTCAGCGATTTTCTCATTGACTCATTAAGTATTAAGTTGACATCAGGAATTAATGCATTAAGTGCATGATAGGAAGAAACGGACGTATTATGCATATTAATTAATGGATAAGGTAATGCACCACCCTGAAAGCATGCACTTACTTGAGCCTACTGATTGACTGATAGATGAATATTGATACATAAGTTGGGTTTATGTTATTAAGTGCAATAGTAGTGCCTTATTTGCAAACTTGATAAGAATACAGAGAGAATGATAGATTGAGTTGCTTTATCAACCCTTTGTCCTTGAGCTAAGATGTATGAGGTCAGTTATTTCCACTTGGATGGTCTGTTTGGTAGAGCTTGGCCTTGTTGAGATGAAATGACAGAACTAAGTAGAGCACTCTCAAAAATTGATTCAAACATGGCTAGATCCCTTTCGGCTTCAGAGGAAGGAACTGTGTGCGGTCTTGTGTGTATCGTACTGTTGTGACATGCCCTTCCAAACGCTGGTGAAAAATTAGGTCCATCCTCTGACAGAATGGCGGTTGTTCTTTCCGAAGCTCAATCTTTTTTCATGGGGGTAATTCACTGTGACACATCTGAGCCAGAACCTAATTGTCTATACATTTGTTATAGCCTGAAGTGTCATGCAAAGTTTCTTTTTTTTTTAAGATAGGGCACCAGGGGCAATCCTGGCAAACTTGGCTCCACAGATTAGATAAGATAAAAAAAAGAAAAATACTTTTTAATAATATTTACTTTTTTAAAAATGAATCCAGCTAAATTATTTAAATTAACTTTTGTTCAGTTTTGAGTGACATGAGTGTGGGTAGATGATGACTGAATTATCCTTTCTAAAGCAAATTATCTTTGGAATGTGTGACTCAACTGGACTGACAAAATTTAGGTATGTGAATGGAAGATCTCTGCCATGTTGTATATGTGCAAATTAATTATGAAAGTTTTGTAAGGGTATGATGCTTCAGTTACATGGCCGTTACAGACGGTTTATGATTCTGACAAGTAATAAACATGCAGCAAACACATTTTTTACAGAAGCTCCTAGATATTCTAAAATAGTCATTTAAATCAGTTTTCATAATGTAATATTTCTTAAAATCAACACAAGTCCGACAACATAATGTTACTAGTGATTATGTCCTTGCAGTGAAAACATTGTTGGTTTTATGATAACAGAGCATTGTAGTGAACC
>NC_138235.1:15041451-15121451 GCF_964197995.2 Scardinius erythrophthalmus
ACCTGTGATAAGGATTTGGCAGCAAGCGACAGAGCTTGCAAACCTTGTACCTTGTCTCTTTTTTTTTGCTTGATTGTAAAACCCTTTGACTCACTGATGCTTTTACATGGTTTCACGCAGGAGGAATGCTTGGGGGTAGCCCAAGAGGACAAGGAGTAGATCTGGAGACTGAGGCTGACAAAACCTCCAAAGCCAAGACCCCTCAGGGCCAGGCGGGTGCCAAAGGAGTTGGGGGCATGGCTGCGAAAAGGGGAAAGTCAGGGCTCCCACAGGCTACTCCTCGGGCTGAGCTAAAGGTCTACCGAGCAGGAAACTCTGAGGGTCGTCTTCCAGTTCCTAGCAACCTGCGCAAGCAAAAGTCCTTGACCAATCTATGTGTGCTTACGGACGCTGAGAAGAAGATGCACCTGTACCAGCCCAAGTGGTCGGATGACATGGAAAAACCTGGGGCAGGTCAGAACAAGTCAGGAAAGCTCAAAGATGCTGGAGGGGGTACTGGCAAGGGTATCCCTCTTTCCAAAAACCTTTCCCAAGTCGGAACATTCACTGTTTCTAGGAAAGCCAAAACCCTTTAACCCACCTTCCAAGCTGGGGAAACCTAGTCGGATACCTAAGGGTCCTTATGCTGAGGTCAAACCCATCAGCAAAGCTCAAGAGCTGGCAGATGATAGCAAGTCGGATGATGAGATCTTGTCCAGCAAGGCTAAGGCTAATGGTAAGAAATCGGTAAATGGCACTTCGGGAGCAGCCACACCAGGTGGAGGTGGAGGGGACAAAGATGCACCAGAACCAGAGGAAGGAGACAAGACCTTCCTAAAGGTGGACCCTGAACTGGTTGTAACGGTACTTGGAGACCTGGAGCAGCTTCTCTTCAGTCAGATGTTGGGTAAGTAATAATAAGATCCACTAATCCGCTTGCAATGCTGAGGAATGAGCAATGCTGCCTGGCTGACGGATCCAGCATCACCTCTATAGCTCAACCCAGCCCTGCTCTTGCTTAGCAACCACCTCGCTTTCTATTTCTTATTCATCCTGTGCTGCTCACATAACTATGCACATTTTCTTTATTCATACATGTATTCTTGGCTCAAAGCTGCAACTGCATGTTAGTGATTTTCATTGTTGCATTTCAAACACTTCCATTGAACAATCGCTGCATCCCTTTTTGTTTACATTGCAAGCTCATGCCTTGCATCTGTGCACGTATTGGATGAGACCAATCTGCGCTCCAATCGGGGGGTAGGGGTTGATCCAGGGGTATATTTGCCTTACCATTGTAGTAGAGTTGACATACTGCCCTAATCTTCAGAATGTGCATCCTTGGCTGCTGGTTTGGACGGCTACATTGATGTACTATTGTTTTAATAATGTAAACAAACTAACACTAGAAACAGTTCAGTAAATGATGCTTGATGTCATTGTGGGAACTTAAAAATAAACCTCGCTCGGTTGAATTGTTTTCAAGTCATGGTGGGCAACATATTTAGCCTTGCCGCTGGTGCCATTGATCTCTGGGGCAGTTGACAGATGGTCCCCCTCTATTTTCCTCTCTCCCCTTCCCTCTCCCTCTTTCTGTTACCGGGGTACTTCAAAAGAGAATAATAGGGATGTCACACTCTTTGAGAAGGTCAGTGAATCAGAATGTGATGGCAACGACACATGGACATTGTGCGTTTTGTTTTTATTTAAGAATACATTAACAGTGCGGTGACTTATTAGCTATTTACCTTTGCGCTCAGCTATTGTTTAGTCATCTTCCCTTGCTAGGTAGTCACATGATGCTTTAATATTTAACATGGTAAGTGATGATTTGAGTGTGATCAGCAATTATAAATTCTCTCTCAACAATATGACACTGAACAATAGTCTAAATTCTAAGGTAGTGCCTCAGTGTATGGCTTTTTTAATGTTAGAGCAGCCAAAAATATGTGGTGTGAAGTGAATCCATTGAGTTGAGATATGAGAAAATGGAATTCAGTCTATTAGCTATACTCATTTCCCTTCCTTCCCTGGAGCTTATTTTGACCTTGCCGCTCGACACCTGCTGAGGGATGGGGGTGGGCGGAATTGGGAAGAAAAATGGTCTTATATTGTACAGCTGATCCGGATTTGATATTCTTTTCAACGTCTTGACCTCCGTACATTACTGTTGATTCCTTTAGCTTGTGCTGCACACCAGGGTTAGCTGTGCAAGAAAAGGTTCAAAGCTTCCCTCTGGGGTTTGAAACATGCATGTGTGACTGACTGCATTAGTATTGCTTGGCTACTGCCTCTGCTTTTGACTCCACAAAACTCAATTACACAAGACACCATGCCTCCAAGTGTTATTGTGAGGGATTCTTTTTTGCAATCACAATATGAAGTACTGCCCAATACAAAATAAATTCTTTCTGTTTTATTTTGGCTATTTTTACTGTTTTAATGATATCTATCTGGTAGGACATGAGACAGGAAACAACAGAAAGAAGGTGGGGGAAGAGGATCAGGAAATGTTAAGATAGGTAATGCGAAGTCATGTCTGCATGAGCAGCACCGTAGTTGGTCGAAATATGAGCACTGCCCACCAAGCAACATCTTTAATACAATTCAAAATAGTTTGATCATTATAACTGGCAAGTCAAGCCAACACTTTATAATTATGTAAATTCGTTCTCCAGTTTAGCTTAGATGCCTTTGGTATTAGACAGTGAAAATTGGGAGCCACCAGTGGAGGATTGAGAGAATCACTACTAAGATCAGATGGAAAACCGTAACATGTCTTCTAAATACTTAAAGGGTTAGTTCACCCAAAAATGAAAATTCTGTCAGTAATTACTCACCCTCATGTTGTTCCAACCCCGTAAGACTTTCGTTCATCTTCGGAACACAAATTAAGATATTTTTTATGAAATCTGAGAGCTGGATCACTCCTCCTGCAGGCTTATGGACACCTTAACTTGCTGGCCCAGAAAATGTATTAAAGACATTGTTAATATAGTCCAAGTGACTCCAGTGGCTCAATCTTAAGTCTATAAAGCGACGAGAATACTTTTTGTGCGCAAAAACAAACAAAAATAACGACTTTATTCCACTTTTCATTTCCTTCTCTCTGGACCTCGAGTTTTTTTTACGTAGTGTAATAGCGTAGCGCGTCTGTGTTTCACGTCACCACGTATCACACATGACCAGAGTCGCCCAATAGTGAGCCTACGTGGTGACGTGCAACACAGACACGCTACGCTTAAACACTACGTAAAAAGACTCGAGGTCCAGAGAGAAGGAAATTAAAAGTGGAATAAAGTCGTTATTTTTGTTTGTTTTTGCGCACAAAAAGTATTCTCGTCGCTTTATAAACTTAAGATTGAGCCACTGGAGTCTCTTGGACTATATTAACAATGTCTTTAATACATTTTCTGGGCCGGCAAGTTAAGGTGTCCATAAGCCTGCAGGAGGAGTGATCCAGCTCTCAGATTTCATCAAAAATATCTTCATTTGTGTTCCGAAGATGAACGAAAGTCTTACGGGGTTGGAACAACATGAAGGTGAGTAATTACTGACAGAATTTTCATTTTTGGGTGAACTAACCCTTTAAGGAATGAATGAATGAGGCATTTATATAGCGCTTTCATATGTACTACTGTACAAGTGCTTTACAATCATATCAGGGAATCTCTCCTCAACTACCACCATAAGGAACTTGACAGATGCTTCTTACTTTGTGTTGATAAGAGCTTTATCAAACCAAATATCCTACTGTGTAGGATAGCTCTTGAATTTGAGGATTAACGGCACATGAAGATAATGTAGACTTAGGTTGCAAAAAAAAAAAAAAAGTTGCACAAAAAAAAATAGTTTTAACCAATAATATGCCCCTGTAAATTATTTTAACAACCCAGTAAAATCCTGATGAATAAAACCAAGCCCCACCCTCCATTATTTTGCATTGAATATTCAGTTTCGCTCGAAAATAATGTGTGCTAAATAATACAGAAGTTAGTTTTGTTTTAACTTGTATGTAGTTTTAATCCGCATTATATACACTATTAGATTGTTATCACATTATTATTACATTATTGTTACATATTACATTATTATTAATTCAATGAGACAATTTATTCTCAGTGTCTCATTTTGCTATTGAAGTGTGTGTCTGAGAGCTGAGAGCCTCTTACCAGGGGCACTTTACTGCTATCTTTTTCTTCATCATCATTTCCATCTCTGCCTGGCTTGAGATCTTGGTTGCAGAAGCACTAGACTGGACATGATTGCTGCTGACAGCCACATTCAGGGTGAGGCTACTGTGCTTGTACTGATCTACAAAATAAAGTAGAAAATTAGAACTTTTAGAGCAGCCAAATTATAATGATACAATAAAACAATACATTTATCTCAGTTTCGTGTTAAGACTGCAGTCAATCTAATCCATTTCCTCTGGAACAAGGCACAATGACCTGGAAGCATTTCGTAAGTCATGGCACAGGATTTCCTCATTTCCTGAATGTGATATTGTTGGGCTGTTATGCACGATAAATGTGTGTCCACATTAAATTGGCTGTAGACCGGTGCATTGGGCAGTTAGAGAAATGATAATGCACAGGAAATGGGTTTGTTAATTCAAGCAGCCCCTTTTAAAAGGAAACCATCACTAATATGCAGTGGTTTTGCTGTGCATATTATGTTTTCCTGAGCATGACAAGCCAGGAAATTGTCGAAAGGGTTAAAGTCAAACTGACTGACATCCCAGCATGCTGCAGGCCTCCTCTTCACGATGTGCATGATTTCATTTCAACCAGGTCTGGTTGTGTAAGAGCTGATCTCAAGGGAAACTACAGACATACAGCTATGTATACAGCTTTTATTTAAATGTATAAAGGAAGGTGTATATTTTATTTGTGGTGGTCATCATTAGTTCTCTGTTCCCAAACCTAGTGACCTCCCTACGTAGGCAGCAATTTTAGGCATCATAGTCACTGGACCAACACCAAAGTTTTAAAAGGTAGGCAGCATAATTATACCTTCAAGATACTGTTTTAGTAAAATTATAATGACACCTAACATGTATCCTTCGTGGAGAAGGCAGTACCAACATTGAAACCAGCATTGCAACAAGCTCAGTATATACTGTGTGTATGCAATTCAAATCAAATGCCTACAAGTATAATAATGCAGGTGTAATATATTTAAAATGGTACACTTTTTTACTTTGTATAAGGTGAGTTGATTCTGCTGTGTACGTCATGTGTGGTACTTGGAGTCGGAGTCACATAAGACTGAGGTAATGTATACAATAGTTTGTGGTAACAAAATTATAGTGCTGTAACAATGTATAGATACAGTATATACTATATAATTAAACATAACTTTTTTTTGTCTGTTGACCAAAACATGGTTCTGATGACCAGATTGCACTTAATAGCAAAACATGGTAAGAACAGGAATTGAAAGAGGAACCACAAAAGGTCAAGTTTTGGTTTGACAAACTCTGTTAACATGAAAACACGTACAACCTGACCGTTTCCATTTTGTGAGCACTGAGTCGATGACTTGTGTACTGTTTTGACGGCCAACAGATTCATAATGTGATTACTGTCATGACCAACATCTCCATGCCTCAGCATGCTGCGTGCGACTAATGCAATCTAAGTCCCAATCGAATTGCTGCATGTCTGCAAAACGAAGTAGTGGCAATAATCTGCTCATTTATGCAAGCATGCAACATGGAAATATTGTTTTTTATCTCTTAAAACATTAAGAAATATTGCAAAACAATCTTTGGTTATTTGTTTTGTCCATGTATTTGCAGTTTCAGCCTGTTCAGCACAGACTGAGTTTTAGTCGTCAACAAACTAGAGCTGGAAGCAGCCCTATATTTAAGCAAAGTAAAATAACTCTCAAAAGAGCAATACTTTCCAGGACATTTCCATGTAAAATAGTCAACTCTTGGTTGGATGCACATATTTAGCCTGTTTTATGTCAGTTAAGTGAGAGCTGTTTTGTGGGTCTTGCTCAAATGTCCAGTTATTTTTCAAGTCAAGTGGTGGTTTATGTGCAGTAGTTGCACAGTCCTGTTTTTGAAGGCCTTAATTGTTTTGCGGTTGAGACGGCCCCCGCCATTACAGCTTTTTTTCAGTCGTTAGAAAACACCACATAAACAGCATTACGTTTTCCTGTCGTATATCCTGGTTGTTGGCTGCTTAAAACACTCGTGGGGAAATGATTGTGTAAGCTTTTCTCAGTTTTATGTGAGGACATATCTTGGGTTTGCCTGGGTGAATATAGGGCAAGAAATCAACTCTTTTCCCAGTAGTCACTAATTGTGACTAAAGTTATCATTGCTCTAGTATTATAGATAACAAACCCAGGCAATGAAACTTGAGGTGACTATTTATGTGCTGTTTTACTTGTATCCAAACAAACTCTACTGTATTTTTGTCACATTGCCAATGGTCTCTAAAGCTAATATCACCCCAAATTTGTTGAAAATGATTTACTTCAGATCAACTGTGAATGGCCCATTAAGCAATAGCTGCCAATGTATAAAACTACAGTGAGGCCGCTCAAATTCTTTAAAAACTCCACTGGTCTAGAGTAAACACTTACACGCTAAGAGAATGAGATTGTTGGTTTTTGTCACAGATGTGCTGTTTGTCAATGGCAATAAAGCCATTATAAATTCAAACATCCCAATGTCTCTCTTTACTCCATTAACAATGGTTTTAGCAAAACGATGGCTGTTTTGGCACACAAGTGACAAAGTCATAGTTCAATCAGGCATGCATGGTTGGTCAGATTTAGAACTGGTTCACCTTAAA
Source organism: Scardinius erythrophthalmus (assembly GCF_964197995.2). Classification (NCBI taxonomy): domain Eukaryota; kingdom Metazoa; phylum Chordata; class Actinopteri; order Cypriniformes; family Leuciscidae; genus Scardinius; species Scardinius erythrophthalmus. The sequence goes on from NC_138235.1 coordinate 15,048,243, forward strand.
TCCATGATTATTGTAAATTATAAAGTTCCCAGCCTGTTTAATCAATGACCCTGTTCAATCAAGTGACTCATCTCGTCATGGTCTCCCCTAAATACAGTATGAGTATTTTAGAAATACTTAAATCATTGAGAATAATAGGTAATTTACTTTTGTGTCTTCTCTGCTGAATACAACTCTGTATGCGTACTATGCATTCAAATATTCTTCTTAGCTGCTTTCAGACAGATCTCCTCATCTTTGCTTTAAGAAGAAGACTGGAGAGTCCTTGTTAAAAGCAATCATTTCGCCCCAAAGCGGAAAGAAGCGGTTGATCTCGTGTTCCCTCCACACATGGTCTCCTGTTCCACAGCTGGTCTCTTTGACCCTACATGGTGTGATGGGATCACTTGGGCCTGAAGTCATTTCAGAGTTATGATGTTTTTGTTTGTCAAACAGCATTGCACCACCTCTTACCTCCTTGAGCTTCAGAAGAAATTGAGCAACACTTGTGCTCAATCTTTGGCAAGAAAACATTGTTCCACATGGACCTCTTTTTACGACTCTGTCTTCATTGAAAATGTGTCCGCTAGTCGTAGTAATTGGGCACAACAACAGCTGGGTTGGACATCCTTAAGTCTTGAGAGGTTTGCAAGAGATGCAGCTGTGGTGTTGGAGGTTTCTCTGCACCATTCAGTTTACAAACCCTGCTGTTGTTTGGGCATCACTCCCACTTCACTCTTCCCTGCCCTTGGGCATGTAGGGATTCCTCACCAAACATTACTGCTTCTGGTCAGTTGTGAGTGGTGTGGAATAAGCTTTCCCTGAGGGGGAACTTTTTTAAGTTCACTTTCAACTGTTCCACTGAGCAGGAAGATATTTTTGCATAACCAGAATCATGATTATGTAATGGCCTTTGGAAATGAATGCCTTTTTTTACAATGTAAGTGAATTGACCCTATACATGTAAAAATACTGTTTCAGTATTATGGACACAAGACATATGCAATGTGATTTACCATGGAAAAAAGATGTGTGCAAGAAATTTTTTCTAAGTAAATTGGTATTTCACAACTTTGTTTCCATGACCCTCAAACAACTGATGATTTAAACAGCCAACTTGGCCCCATTCACTTGCACTTTCACTTCTAAATGCCTCAGAATAACCTGTTTTTTAATAGAAATTGAAAATTGTTTCGTGATAATCAACATTGTCACAAATGCTGTCAAATGAGCTTGACAGCATGAACCGGGAATATTCTTTAAGTGTCACAGTTTGAAATATTGTTTTGACTACAAGCTACCACAGTAACATATTGTCAACAGATAATTGCAGTCCTCTGAGAGCTAAATGACTTAAAATAAATTTAAAAAGGGGATTTCCCTTCGCCATGTCAGATGCATTCATGAATAGGAAGCCATCTTTTCCAATCGTCACAATAAGAAAGACATTATGTTTGACATTATGGCCCAAAACTTGTGTCCAGTAGGGTGGATTCAGTGTTGCAGCCTTGCTTTATTTTGTTTAAATGTCACTACAATTTTCCCAGCCTTGGTGTTGTGAGAAATATTTCCCTTTGCTTTTCTTTCTTGGCTGAATATCTCTGAACTTCAAATCAGATTCGTCATGGCAGTAGGTCTTTTTTTTTTTAACGACTATTTCATTAGAATTTCTCAGCTGTTCTGATTCAGTTCAGCCTCTTGTATGGTTTTGCAAAAAGTGTCATGGGATTGCAACATGAGTGAGGCAAGATAAGGAAGTCTTATAATACTTTCTGGAAACAACACCAGCATTATAAGACCAGAGCATCACCGTTTTCTTCCTCTGTAGTTATCCCCCAAGGATATTATTGTGATTTTGTGCGGATATGCCAGTCTGTCTTCTCATTTCCCGCGGTGTGTCTTCTACCATTTGGCTGAAGCGTCTGCAGGACACTCTATTGTTATTTAAGAGTCCCTTCATTGACCAGATGCTGTGTGCTTGCGTGTGTACATGTCTTCCTGTTTTCATGTTGTCGAGGTCACCACTTTGTCTCCAAGCACCCTGACTGGAGTAAAGGATTAGAGTTGAAAAACACAGACACAGAGTCATAGGGTAAACTAGAAATGAAACAAACTTGTGGTGGAGGAGCGGGTTATCCCCTACACCACAAATGAGTCTGAAATGAATTCCTACTCAGAGTAATTTAAGAGTATCGCTAATACTGTATTGCTAATAAAATAATAGCCAGCTTGTCAAAGTAGTGAAAAATGTTTCTCTGGCACATCCCCTTAATGGGGTGGTGTGGCGCAATGGATAAGACACATGCCTTTGGTGTGAGAGACCCGGGTTCGAATCCACTGTGAGACACCAATGTATCCCTGAGCAAGACACTTAACCCCTAGTTGCTCCAGAGGCGTGCGACCTCTGACATATATGGCAATTGTAAGTCGCTTTGGATAAAAGCGTCAGCTAAATGAATAAATGTAAATGTTTGGGATTCATTTGGCCTTATTTAGATCCCTGTCACCTAGCATACCTTAATTAACCAATTAACCATCATCTGTTCCTCGGCGCTGGTAATAAAACATGGATAATAAAAATGATTATGGATGGAAATCGACCATCATTTGTAAAATACCAATGAATCCAACAAGAGCGCCAGTGCTGTGCTTTGTTTTCTTCAGAGCTGTTAGCACTCTCTGACATCCATTTAGTTTGTCCATTTCACTTACTGCACTCACAGCATTCTCAGAAAGGCCAAAGATGGTTCCAGTAAGCATCGGTCTACACCCTATTAGCTTCTCTATTGACAGGCTATGCGTCAGCTACTCATTAGGAAGACACTCTCAGTGTTTTAAGCTGTTGAGACCGTGTGGCAGCCTTGGGTTTAGATGGTACTTTAAGCTGATTGTGTATTTCAGAGATAAAAACGTTTCACAGTCTTGTGTTTAGATGTTGTAATATTGGGTTCTACACTCAACAATGTCTTGGAAGTTCTACAGGATGTTTCAATTACTGGAACTGTGATTCCCTCAGTTGGATTCTCACCTCTTCAGGAGACTCTAGAGGTCCATGGATTTGGAGCAGATGCAGAAGATGTGGTCATTAGGGTTAGCATGCATGACTACTTTTCATTAAGATATGTGATCTGATCTTATTGACTCTGTGTGAGTCGTCTTCTCAAAATCTCAACATTTTGGTGTTGAGAGGATTATTAAACCAGGAAACTGTATTTAAATGGCATCTAGCTATCTGTTGGACAGTTATCTATTGCATGTCCCAAATCTTTTCTAAACAATAAAGACCATGAAATCACAATCCAAGTTCTAGAGCCACTTCTGAGGGCCCCATAAATCCCAATTATACGCCAACTGTAATTATGGGATTACTGTTAATCTTTCATCCTGTGATAAACGGTCATTTTTAAACCCCTTTAAATGAGGTGTGACTTTGCCAGTGCAAGCATTTGACAAGTTCTTTATGTGGGTTTAGAAAGTATCCCATTAGAATGCAACACACTTTACAGCCTTTCTTTTATTGTGTTTTCTTTTGAGCTAAATATACGTACAGTAGAGTCCTCCCATTCCTTTGGAAGCTTCTATTCTCCCAGTGCTTTGTCGTCACAGTATATTATTGTAACACATCAACTAAGCTACTGTTGGTTCTCTGTTTGTCGGCCTGATGCCACTTTTTGTTTCAAAGCATGTACCATTAGAATTCTCCCAGTGTCTCTGCTTTTCCCCGGACAGTCTTGAATCAACTTGTATACCCCTGAATAGGCAGAGAAAAGAGAACGACTGAATTGGTAGCGGCTGCTTTCAACTCTTTCTCTTAGCACCCCATCACAAGTAGATGAGGGTGTAAAGAGGGGGAGGCAGGTGTACTGCAGTCCCCCCATCCACATTTAACCAGCTAGCCTTGATTCATTAGCTTTCCCCCTGAGAATGTGTTTGCGACGGGGGGAGAAATTTGCATCCCTAATTTCCTCATTCCCTCACCCCGGCTGCAGCTGGGTCCTCTGGGCCTGAGCCGATTTGGAAAACAGGAAGTCTAATGGTCTTGGACCTTTCCGTCAACCTTACCCCATGTAGTGGGGAGGCTTTAATTACCATAAACGAGAGCTGTGCTTAACAACTGCGTGGAATTGATTAGATGCAGCAGTGGGATTGGGGGTAGGAAGCCCCCTCCTTCTACAGTGGCTAATGTCTTTTGTTTCAGGATGTAGTATGTTATACATTCCTTTTTGGGATCCAAGAGCAAACATTTGCATCACAAGAAAGGGCACCAGATAAAGCTGAAGCTTGTGAGAAATGCTTAATAATTATTTCATGCTTTTCAGTCTGCTCTGCAAGTCATGTGACTTAAGATCAAAGGTAATTTCAGCCGGTTGCATGACTGAACATGGACAAAGAAGATTTTTTACAGAGCTTCTCGTGCAACTTCCATTGGCACAGGCAGACGGTCTTAAAGAAAGCCCATGTAACATAACTTTCATAATAAGATCAGTGGTGGTTGAAAATATTTTGTGTACAATAGTCTTTATCTGTTACTACTAACAGTTCAGCTGTTATTATTATAGATACCTTCTCATCAATAGACATTTCATGTTTTGAGTTATTTCAAATTCATATTGATTCAGATGTGACCAAAAATGGTGATATTGGTGAATTTGACAGTGACTGCGTGGCTTTAGAAAAAATAAGTTCCTCTCATTTTATTTTGACTATTGATTATTTTCTCATCTAAAATTTAAAGGAAGCACTGCTTTTCGTGCCCTCTCAGAGAAAACACCTCTAATTAAGACATAAATAACAATGTCGTTGTTATACTCTAATAAACTTTGGAAAAAGCTACAAAACCCCCCAATGTTTTTCTTTAGCTAGTTTTGGTTGCCCTGCTGGTACTTTCATTGGGATGAATGTAGAGAGGGACGGATTTAAATCAAGCACAAATTAAATGAACTGTCCTAGAGTGGTCAATTCAAGTGTATCTAATATGATTTTAACTACTACTGCTCAGTGAATGAATGTGACTCTTGGGCATTTTGGATGGAGTGCCAATCTTTAAAGCATGGATTCATCCAAGCTGAAGAGGGAAGAGCCCAAGCATGTGTGCCATCTAGTGTAGAGTAGCAGACATGATAACCAAGCAATAGTGGGAGTCTAAACTGTCCCCAACATTTACATCTGTTTTATCAGTGGTCATATGAAGATAAAAAAAAAGTGGTCAAAAATCATATATTTTCTGAATTATATATGAGTTTTGTTTACTTGTGCAAAACATGCACCAGGATGTTAGAGTGCTTTGGATGGTTGACAATGTATTGCAATGCAGTTCCTAATGTATTCTGGGTGGTTGTTAGGCTGCCAAGTTGTTGTTAGTGTGTTTGGGATGGTTGCCAGGATGTTGCTATGCAGTTGCTATGTTGTTCTTGTGGCTGCTAGAGTGTTGCTACATGGTTATTAGAGTGTTCTGAGTTATTGCCAAGTGAGTCTATGGTGTTCAGAGTGGTTGCTAGGGTGTTGCAAAGGCGTGGTGGTTGCTAGGTGGTTGTTAATGTGTTCAAGGTGGTTGCTAGGACATTGAAATGCAGCTGCTGTGGTGTTATGGTGGTTGTTAGGTTGTTGCTACAATATTAGAGTGTTCTGGGTGATTGTCAGGCCAGTCTGTGGTGTTTAGGGTGGTTGCTAGGGTGTTGCTCAGGTGTTTTAGTGGTTGTAAATGTGTTCAGGATGATTGCCAGGACATTGCTGTTTGATTGCTATGGTGCTCTGGTGGTTGCCAGCGTGTTATGTGGTCGTTGGATAATTTCCAGGCTTGTCAATGGTGTCCAGGGTGGTTGCTAGGGTGTTCTATGAGGTTGCTAGATGGTTGTTAATCTGTTCTGGGTTATTGCCAGGGTATTGTTGGTGTTGTTACATGGTTATTAGAATGTTCTGGGTGATTGACTGTCCAGTCAATGGTATTCATAGTAGTTGCTAAGGTGATGCTTAGGTGTTCTGGTGGTTGCTATGTGGTTGTTAATGTGTTCATGGTGATTGCAAGGCCAGTCTATGATGTTTAGGGTGGTTGTGTGTGTGTTTAGGGTGGTTGCCAGGACATTTCTATGTAGCTGCTGTGGTGTTCAGGTGGATGCTATGGTGTTGCTACGTGTATGTTGGAGTGTTCTAAGAGATTGCCAGGCCAGTGCTATTGTGTTCTGGGTGGTTGCTAGTGTGTTGCTTAGGTGTTCTAGTGGTTGCTATGAGGTTGTTAATGTATTCAGGGTGTTTGCCAGGCCAGTCTATGATGTTCAAGGTAGTTGCAAGGGTGTTGCTAAGGTGTTCTGGTGGTTGCTAGATGGTTGTTTGTGTGTTTTGAGTGGTTGCCAGGGCATTGCTATGCAGCTGCTGTGGTGTTCATGGTGTTGTGCTAGGGTGTTGTGGTGGTTGTCATGATGTTTGGAGTGGTTGCTAGGTGAGTCACAAAAACTCACCCCCAAGTCTCTGACATTCTGCCGCTTTTGCCATATTTGATCACAAGTAATGGCACACATCTTCTTAACATGCACATGGTTTGAGGTATCAGGGGTTTGTAGGGGGTTCTACCTCTTAGCAAGCACCACAAATTATTGGATTCATATTTTTCTGGCACCCCCTCTCCTTGCCACTGGAGATAACCTTTCACATCTGAACAGCTTGACTACTTTAACTGGCACATGGTGCTGCAACGGTTCTGTGCGTTTAGTGACACCATCATCTCAGTATTGAGCTAATTCCCAAAGCCACTGAAATCAATAGTTCTTATATGTCACACCTCTTAATGGTGAAATCACTGTGATATGTTTTTTGTGAGCATGTTTCTGCAGCATTGAGTGGTGCTGCCAGACTGGCTGTGCTTAGACTTCATCCATCAGGGTGATGGACACCTCATAGGTTCATGAACTCTCTCTCTCTGCATAGGTCATTCCAGCACTGGCCAGCTGGACTGACCCGCAGGGGTCCGTGGGCGTGGGGGTGGAAGTGTGATGATCTTCTCAGTCTCCTTTCGTTACACCAGCGGTCAACAGCACAATTCACATGCATCCACTGCTAACTGGAACAATCCATGCACAATGTCCTATTACTGAGAGGAAACTCTCGGCAAATGTTTTTTGGACATATAACTACACATAATTCTTCGAAATGCATGCTTATGTTCGATAGATATGAATACCGAATCCATTAACGAATGGGAGCAAATCCGCTATGCATGTTTTCGGTGTAAAATATCCACTGACTCCAACATGTTCTCTCAAATCTGTCCATTTTCTGGTAATTACCCTCTCACAGCTTAATGTGTGCTATCACAGAGAGTTAATGGTCCTTTCAGACACAGACTGTTGCAGACACCATCATTGTCATCTTGTCAATGGGGGGTTGTGGTCAGCCTGCTCTAAACTCTACTCATCTTTGGTTTTATGACACACATATTGCTAAATTAAATGGAAGTGATATCCAAAGGAATGGCATAAAATAACGAAGTGAAATGTTTCCCAAAAGGATTCCTTTTATACCACCAGCTGTCATTGGTTTGCCAAACAGATAAACCCGCTCTGTTTGACAATTATATTATTATATTATGATAGATGTTAGAGGTAAGACAGAAAATAACAGGGAGAATGTGAGACAAGTGGCTCTGGAAATAAAAAGCCAAACTTGGAAAAAAAAAAATATTATAATGTTTTTGAACAAAGTCTCTTATGCTCACTAAGGCTGCATTTATTTGAACAAAAAGTCAGTAAAAACTTTAATATTGTGAAATATTACAATTTAAAAATAAATGTTTTCTATTGTAAAATATTTTAAAATGTAATTTATTACTGTGATGGCAAAGCTTTATTTTCAGCATCATTACTCCAGTCTTCAGTTTCACACGATCCTTCAGAAATCATTCTAATTTGTAGCCTGGGTTTCCCCATGTTGCCTTGCACGCAGCGCGATTTTATTCCCGCTGCTAGGCAGCCTGGACACCATGGACCAGATTTTCCCCTCAAAAAGGGAACCAATCACAGAACGGGGAGGGAGCAGCAAGACGATGACGACGTCAATGCGACACACCGAAGCAGTTTGTTTATATCTATGGGTCCAACATGGCAGCAGACGCGAAGTTACCTTTCGATGCAGCCTTAGATAGTATTCTGAGTAGTTTAGAACGCAAGTTTATTTCGTCGTCTTCCTCGTCGCATTTCTGTCGCTCTACATACGTCATCTGGTATAATTGAAATGATTGGCTATGAGCTACGTACAGGCGCATTTGATAGACATTCGTAGCGCCCAATAAACGGCTCTGGGCATTCGTAAACCACGCCTCAAATACGAGAAAATTAACATGTGGTTCCCAGACCACGTCTCAATGAGAAAAGGTCTGACGTTAGCCAGGCTATCTAATTTGCTTATTTGATGAGAAAGTAAGGTGAGGTCACCATATATACACTATCATGTAGAGAAGCGTTCATCAATACTCAAAACCTTTAAAGGGTTGGTTCACCCAAAAATTCGGTCATTAATTATTCACCCTCATGTCATTCCAAACCCGGAAAAATTTTGCTTATCTTCAGAACACAAATGTGACCCTGGACGCAAGAGTCAATTTTTTTAAATCACTAAAAATCATCCAAAGGCTGAATAAATAAGATTTCCATTGACGCATGGTTTGTTAGGATAGGACAATATATGGCCAAGATACAACTTTTTGAAAATCTGGAATCTGAGGGTGCAAAAAAAATATATTATATATTTTTAATTAAATCTGAGAGTTTTCTGTCCCTCCATTGACAGCTACGCAACTACCACTTTCAAGCCCCAGAAAGGTAGAAAAGACGTAATCCACTCAAGTGGTTTAACCTCAAATTTATTAAGTGACGTGAGTGCTTTGTTTCCACAAAAAAAAAAAAAAAAAAAAAACACCACTCTATTTAAAAAACATTACTCTCCAACGCGAGTTCACATAACAGCGTCTGCTCTCGTGTCAACACAACATGTATGCATGTAACATAAATTGGGGGGGGTTTGTGCAAACAAAGCACTTGTGTCGCTTTATAAAATTGATGTTAAACCACTGAAGTCACATGGATTCCTTTCATGATTTCTTTACTACCTTTCTGAGGCTTGAAAGTGGTAGTTGCGTAGCTGTCAATGGAGGGACAGAAAACTCAGATTTCATTAAAAAGTTATGCATTTGTGTTCTGAAGATGAACGAATGTCTTATGGGTTTGGAATGACATGCGGATGAGTAATGACAGAATTTTTATTTTTGGGTGAACTAACCCAGAGCATAACATAACTATATGGTAGAGGGCCTCAGTTATGCAAAGTACAAGCCAAACTAGCTTTAAACCAAACCACCATCCTCACTTGCAGAGCAGCCCATTTGAACCACTCTGGGAGACTCATTGTATTTCATGAGTCTAATTGTATGAGATTATGCCTGAATGAAGAGACACTCCACATGGGGCCACATGGGGGGGTTCTCCATTTTCATCACAAAGCCATGGGCCACCTCCGTGTGTTGTACTGATCCACTACACACACACTCACAAACACACACAATCATTTTTCTATGGTGGAGATTAAAGTGAATTAAAAGTAGGACTTTGACTAATGCCAGTCTGGATGTCATTACAGAGGGTTTGGCATGAGGTCCTGCTGTGCTGACTGGTCAAGCTTCAGGATTAACACACCCCAGGGGAAACATACAAGATGGTGTGAGTGATGAGGTTTTGGGAGGGATGTGAGGTGGCAGGGACAGGTAGAGACTAATCCCACCAAATTTTAGGGCTGTCGGATGCATATTGTGCATCAAGTAGTTCCAATTAGTGATTTTTTTACTAAAACACTGAAAATGGAATTAAAGTTTTCATTTAGCCTAAAAGCAAAACTGAAAATGTATTGGTAATTACATTTTTGAAGAGGTGTTACTGAGGCCAGTAGGGGGCGCTTACCCTGTGGTCTGTCTGGGTCCTAATGCCCCAGTATAGTGATGGGGACACCATACTGTCCCCATCAGTATGGTGGTAGTTGCGTAGCTCTACCACAATGGGGACACCATATTGTGCATCAAGTAGTTCCAATTAGTGATTTTTTTACTAAAACACTGAAAATGGAATTAAAGTTTTCATTTAGCCTAAAAGCAAAACTGAAAATGTATTGGTAATTACATTTTTGAAGAGGTGTTACTGAGGCCAGTAGGGGGCGCTTACCCTGTGGTCTGTCTGGGTCCTAATGCCCCAGTATAGTGATGGGGACACCATACTGTCAAAAAGCACCATCCTTCGGATTAGATGGTAAATCGAGGTTCAGGTTGTCTGTGGTCATAAAAAAAAAAAAGGCCAAATTTTCCCATTGGCTTTTGTTCATCATCATGATATCCAAATCATTCCCATATATACTCATTGGCTTCATCACTCTGTCTCCTCTCCACCAATACATTTGTGTGGGTTTGTGGTGGGCAATATGGCTGCCGTCCCATCATCCAGGTTGACAATGCACAGTGATGGTGGTTGAGGAGTTTCCCCCAGAGAAAAGCGCTAATTAATGTAATTAATTATTATTTTTTAAATTATTATTATTACAAATTATTTATGTAATTGGATAATTGATGCTATTCGGGGTATCATGTTCAAAGGTGATAAACCAGTCATTGGAAAGCTCTTTGGCAATGAGCCTCCTCTTAATATTTCAGCCTAACTAAATTTACCAATTGCAACTCAACATTGCTGACATGTTCAGTTTTAGTATCCACATTGTGTGCATGAAATAGTCACTGACAAAGTTAAAATGTGTCACCTGAGAAGCTATATCTATTTAGGTTGCTAATTCTGGCCCTCCAAAACCATTTCGGCTGAAACATTTTTTTATTTTTTGCTATTTTGGCAGAATATTTTCAGTGTCAAATATGTCAGTGCATCACTAGTTCCAATTTAGGGGTACATTTGCCAGAAGCATCTCTAGACAACTATACTTGCAAGTTCTCTCATTATTAACATTAACCTGAAACCACAGTTTTAACAAACATTTGCAAACAAACCTCAAGCATTTGTGTGGTTGTATACAGTTCTCGACCTGTGGTTCGAAGCAGTTTCTTTATAATATGACATGTGGAAAGACATAGATCATGCTCTTGAGCACAATAAGCAAGCTAACAGTACATGCAGTACATTCTATATCCTTAATTCCCTTTAAATACACTACATTTCAATCTATATAATTTAGCTTTATACAACAATGCAATGCGCTCAACGTTCAATTACCTGTGTGACACATGAACTGCATGAATGAAGCAATATTTTATTTTTTTTAAATGAGTATCTTTTTTCTCATTGTTTGATTGGTCAAAAGTTAAGACAGTGCCGTTTTTAATTCCAAAATGATTAGTGGACATGCCAGCATAGTGGGTCATTTGACAACATTACACATTTCATTCTGTTTCACATAATTTCAACATATATTAAAGGCAGTATGTGATACGCAAGTATTTTATTCCATCCGAGTCCATCCAGTGTGTATGAAGCCAAACTGATGAACTGATAGGGGAACGTCTTTGTAAACTGCGCTATGTGGGTTTTACGATCTGACACTAGAGCAGCGCTGTATTTTTTAGGGTGGGAGGCTGATTAGACGAAATACAGCACTTTTACTGTCAGCAGTTTTAAAACAGTCCTCAACATGTGTCGAGTTAAGACGTATAATGCATCCCCCCCAGTTTTACAGCTTGAATGTCAAATAAATCTGTATAAGCACATTTGCCTAAATAAAGAAAGCAATTAAATTGAAAGGAGACCTTTTATAAATACTAATGTCCTGTTTAAGTGAGCTTGCTAGTACAGTAGCTCAAAGTGCTTTTGGCATCTTGGCAGACTGGAAATGTAATGTTTAATTCATTCGAGTACTGCTTGAAAAGCTGCCCGCTTGCTGAATCGCCATATTCCACTGCTCTGTTTGCTCTGCCCTCTTACAGTGTGAGAGAAAGCCGTTTGTGTGTTGTTCCTGAAAGCTGAGATACTGTACGTGTGTGAGTGGAAAGGTGGAACATGGCTCGATATCATGCATCTTGATATACGCTAATGTTTTTGTTGGCCGTTCTCCACAAAGTGTTAAATCTTATGTTTGTGTGTGTGTGTGTATGGCCACATCACTGCTAAATCCCTGCATTAACCAGTCACTCATCCTCTCCTCTCTGCTCTTTTCTGCAGATCCCGAGTCCCAGAGGAAACGCACCGTTCAGAATGTCCTCGACCTCCGGCAGAACCTGGAAGATACCATGACCAGCTTACGGGGGTCGCAGCTCAGCCACAGGTACAGGAGGTCACACGCCAAGTCAAGCACTGCTTGAATTGGTGATGGACTGTTTGTTCTGTTTTGTTTTTGGTTAATTGTATTCTAGTAAATCACAAAAATCAGGTTTAAAACTAAAATAAGGGTTGCCAAAATGTAAAAAAAAAAAAAAGACAATATAGTATAATAACTTGTATTGTAATAATTATAAGCTTATCGGTATTGGCCAGAACTTTATCTTAATGTAAATGCATTCCTTAAAAAATAAGTCATTTGTATATGTCATATACAAATGTGGTTCAGAGGAATTTTACATGTGACCAAGTCCAAACACCACCAAAGTCAGTCAGCAGTCGTGGAATGGAGCAGCAGATGTTTCTCTGTCCTTCTCACATCAGCACCTCCCCCTGTTGTTTCCTGCTTTTCAAGGTCCACAAACACACATACAAAAAAACCACAGCAAAAGGATGGATTAGCCTCTCACCAGAAAGCCACAACCGCTAGACCTCACACAGTATGTTGTGTTAGTGTATTGATATCAGAGCTACTGGCAATGTTTGTGCTAGAGTGTTGTTTAAAGAAGCCATAAGCACTCCTTCAACCAGAGGAAGTCTGATGCAATGCTCAAGGAAGCTGTTAAGGGTGCGTTATTCTAAACCAAGAGTTCAGCCCTGCAAACTAAACGCACTATACAGCAGGGGAAATAAGTATTGAACACGTCATCATTTTTCTCAGTAAATATATTTCCAAAGGTGCTATTGACATGAAATGTTCACCAGATGTTGGTAACAACCCAAGTAAGCCATACATACAAAGAAACAAACAAAAATAAGTTCAGAAATTAAGTTACAAGACAACTGCTGAAAACTTACAGTAATTAAAAAGCAATCCAGCCCCCTGTCAGTGGAAATGAATAACAGCTGGTTCAGTCCCAAATGATGGCCTACAAAAAGGTCTCATTGCCAAGGTGTCACACAAGACACATCTCATGATGGGTAAAAGCAAAGAGCTGTCTCAAGACCTTCGCAACCTAATTGTTGCAAAACATGATGATGGCATTGGTTATAGACGCCATTCTAAGCTTCTGAATGGTCCAGTGAGCGCTTTTGGGGCCATAATACGGAAGTGGAAAGACAATCATTTCACCATAAAGTTGCCTCGACCAGTGCTCCTCGCAAGATTTCTGATAGAGGAGTGAAAAGAATAATCAGAAGAGTTGCCCAAGAGCCAACACCATGTTGTATGGTGTTTTTAGGGTAATGTGCACTGCCATTTCTCCTCCAAATATGGTGTGTATTATGGCATCCAAACAGTTCAATTTTGCTCTCATGTGACCACACTATATTCTCCCAGTATTTCACTGGCTTTTCCAAATATTGTGCAGCAAACTTTAAATGAGCTTCAACATGCTTTTTTTTCAGTAATGGAGTCTTGTGTGGTGAGCGTGCATACAGGCCATGGCGGTGGAGTGCATTACTTACTGTTTTCTTTGAGACAACAGTACCTGCTATCTGCAGGTCTTTTTGAAGCTCTCCACAAGTGATCCTTGGCTCTTGGACAACTCTTCTGATTATTCTTTTCACTCCTCTATCAGAAATCTTGCAAGGAGCACTGGTCGAGGCAAATTTATGGTGAAATTATTGTCTTTCCACTTCCGTATTATGGCCCCAAAAGTGCTCACTGGACCATTCAGAAGCTTAGAATGGCGCCTATAACCAATGCCATCAATATGTTTTGCAACAATTAGGTTGCGAAGGTCTTGAGACAGCTCTTTGCTTTTACCCATCATGAGATGTGTCTTGTGTGACACCTTGGCAATGAGACCTTTTTGTAGGCCATCATTTGGGACTGAACCAGCTGTTATTAATTTCCACGGACAGGGGGCTGGATTGCTTTTTAATTACTGTAAGTTTTCAGCAGTTGTCTTGGCTTTCCATGCCTTTTTGCGCCTCCCTTTCTTCATGTGTCCAATACTTTTTCCCTGTGTCATTTCACATTATTACACATAACTTAATTTCTGAACTTACTTTTGTTTGTTTCTTTGTATGTTGTGTCCAACATCTGGTGAAAATTTCATGTCAATAGCACCTTTGGAAATATATTTACTGAGAAAAATGATGACGTGTTCAATACTTATTTCCCCCGCTGTATATTGTGTAACAGCTGTCAGAGCCTTGGCTTAGTGGTGGACACAGGTGCTCTGACGCATTGAGCCGTGGTGCTCATATACGGGTGATGTGAATTCAAATCCAGTTCCAGTCTTCTGACAGACTTTAACAGATGAACTGTATGAGATCCATAAGCGTAGTGTATCTCAGCACTCTATCTTTCACTTAGGCTGAGTATGTCTGGGTGATTTTAGGACTGCCTCATAGTATAAAATTACTCTGCCTCAGCAACTGTAAAGTCATTCTATTAAAACCTTAATGTAATTAGGCTGATTTAATGCACATAAACACTAATGCCCCTGTAGAGAGAAAGTCTGTAATGTGCTGAGCCCAAACTCTATAATAGACACTTTTCTGCTTTGTGTGGCCTTGCAGTGCTTTATGATGCATAACAATGGCTACTTTCTTGATTTGTCATATTTTCTCTTCCTCTGATTGAAGTGTTCGCAGAAGGGCCTGTCGAAGGATAAAAGGAACGATAATCACTGTCATTTAGCCGTCATTATTATTCAACACAAAAAGTCAGGCAAACTGAAGCGCCTGGCATTTTCAAAGGATAATTCACATTCACGTCAATGAAATGAAACCCAGTGTCTTCTTTTTTGGGGACATTTTCCTCAGCCTTTTGCTCTTTGTTGAAAATGTCTGCAGAAATATGTGATAACCGCAAGTGTGTAGTACATTGTGGATATTAATGGAATGCTTTGAGTTGTTCTGTGTCGGTTGCGTTCCTGTAGATCAAACGGTAGCATGTGTGTAGCGTGAACAGTTGAGCATAGCGCTAGGCTACATATGTGTCATGGGTTCGATTCCCAGGGGTTTCCATACTCTGTTAAAAAAATATAAATACATTTTGAATGCAAAGTAGGCCACTGCATAAAAGCATCTGCCAAAAACATAAATTTCAATGCCAATTATGATTTTATACCCTAGAATTAAGCATAGCCTTAGCATTCCCAAAGGTAGTTCATCGACTTGCCCAAGACTAACCAGAAGTTTGCAATATTACAACATATACGCAGTGGTCCACTGATAAAGCACTAAAGCTGATATATCTTCCAATTTATATTTATCAGCATTGACTGATACATTTTCCTGTTTGGCTGAGAAGTGTTGGAAGTGGGACTTTTATTTTGACAGTGCGGGGACTTTTGTTTTGAAAGTGCTGAGAATGCCAGTGCCTAATTGCTAAAAAAAAATACACATTTAAATAATTTAAACAAGCGTGTTTGTGTTTATTTTCCACAAACATTGCAAACTTGTGAATCCAGCAGTTAGAAATAAAGAATTTGTGGCCTGCATAAAAACATGTGCACTTTGTGTGTCATCAGTCAGTCCTTGAAACATAGTGAAACATTCACCCAAAGTAGTATGCTGAATAACTAAAAGTTTGATAGTGATCCCATCTTGAAAAAAGATGATTTAGACACATTTACAGCTCTAAAAACCCATATTTTTGTACTATAGAATTAGCCTAGTTGAAATGATGTTCTGTGGTAATTGACAGCGTGCCATATATTGAACTTGTTTTGAACCAGAAACATTCCATTAAATTTGAGAGAACTTTATCCCAATGCTTTGTATACTTTGAAAGTTGAGCTCAGGAACAGCGGGAAATAATCTCCATCCATCCGCTGGGCTTAAAAGTATTAAAACCAAACCTGGACACCTGGAAACTAAATAAGAGCATTAAAATCATTGCGGGGCAGGCACACACAACTCAAGAGGATATGAGTTTATCCAGATGAGGGCTTTAGTGAGGACGGGGATGGGTGGGTGTGGAATCGGCAGAAGGTCAGCCAGTTCCTCCAGCTGCCCAAACTGTGACCTACTATTTCGATATCAGAAAAAAAGGCACCCAAGAGGTCAGTGTGTGTGTGTGTGTGTATGTGTGATTGACTTCCTGTAGAAAGCTTAAGCGGCGTGTACATCAGCCATGAAGGAAATTACACATCCTCAGACATGTTTTACCTTTAAATTCTCCTGTGTCCCCACATATGATGGATCACTTACCAGAGACTACATAGACACACATCCACAAAATGTGTAAGACTGAGATGAGTCTTGCGATGTGTTGATGAAACGGGTGTGCTTGATAAGCTGACAGTTATATCTGGTATGACGAATGAGTTTGCCTGCACTCTCAGAAATGTCTCTGTGGAATTAAATAGGGTTTTCTCACATTTATTCCAGTCTGGAAACCTGTCTAACCAGGGTCCAAAATTAGCTTTTTTGGCACACCTGCCAGTGGTGGGTGAATTGAGAAAACGAGTCACGTCAGATACTTTAAGTACTTTTGGTACAGTACTTGCATCACTTATATTGACAAGGATTGGAGTTTTATAAAATTAAAATTTTTGAAATTACATGTTTGGCTAAAAAACATTTAGTCAGACATACTATTCCAGCAGTGAATGAACACAACATTAGGCCATTGATGTCTTAGCCTAATGTCAAAATTAGGAATCCATAAAAGTAATTACTTTTTTTGGGAGTAACACATTCCTTTTGAATGTAACTTTCCCCAACACTGATCAAACGCTATGCTTATGTTTAGAAAATAAAGATGTTACCACCTTGTCTTGCTGTTGTCTTTCAGCTGTATTGAGAGCAGCATGTGCTACGACAGTGATGAGACTAACGCCCGCAGCTTCTCCAACCGCTCCTCTCCTCTCTCCTGGCGCCATGGCCAGTCCAGCCCTCGTCTGCAAGCGGGTGACGCCCCCTCCTCCGGGGTCACGGCCCACTCCATGCCCACCCGAGCGTCCACACAGATCAGCCAACTGCAGCGCATCCATCTCATCCAGGGCCTGGACGCCGCAGACGATGACCTGGCTGACCTCAAGTCTGCTTACCTCATCGACAGCAACCTGACGGGCAAAATCCAACCAGAAGATGATGATGGTGATGATGATGATGATGACGTTGATGATGATGATGATGACCTAGCCAATGGGTGAGTGTTTGTCCCTTTTTTACTGCTTGCTGATATCACAGAAATATATAAAAAATGTTTGATAGATCATATTTCAGTGTTCATAAATGTACAAATTTACATAAAAAAAAAATCTTTATTTAATTTGTACAATACTGTTTAAAAGTTTGGGGTCAATATGATAAAAAAAAAAAAAAAAAAAAAAAAAAAAAAAAACGTTTATTCAGGAAATATGCATTAAAGGGATAGTTCACTTTGAAATTAAATTTTGGTATGTTTTAGCTTACCTCAAGGGCATCCAAGATGTAGGTGTCTTTTTTTCCGCAGTAGTTTCAATTTTGATATTTTTAGGTCAAACCGTTCTTGTCTGTCAGTCCTATAATGCAGGTCTATGGTCACTGTCTCAAAGAGCGTGCACAGAGTCCAAATTAAAACAATTCCCCATCATCCAAATTAAACAATTCCCCATCGTAAGTACACATTGATGGCCTAAGACACGAAACGAGCGGTTTGTGTGAGAAAACGAACAGTATTTATATCGTTTTTACCTCTTATACACAGCCACGTCCAAGTGATCCTGGTGTGTGACGTGTGCGCAGACTGGTGCATAGATATATACAGTAGATGTCGAAAGACATTCGTTCCAATGAACTGCCGTAGACAAGGCGACATCTAGTGATAACGATATAAATATCTGTTCGTTTTCTCACACAAACCGCTCGTTTTGTGTCTTAGGCCATCAATGTGTACTTACGATGGGGAGTTGTTTAATTTGGACGATGGGGAACTGTTTTAATTTGGACTCTGTGCATGCTCTTTGAGATAGTGACCATAGACCTGCATTATAGGACTGACAGACAAGAACGGTTTGACCTAAAAATATCAAAATTGAAACTACTGCGGAAAAAAAGACACCTGAATCTTGGATGCCCTTGAGGTAAGCTAAAACATACCGAAATTTAATTTCAAAGTGAACTATCCATTTAAACTGATCAAAAATTACAGAAAATACATTTATAATGTTACAAACGATTTATATTTCAACTTTTCTATTCATCAAAGAATCCAGAAAAAAAGGTATCATGGTTTCCACAGAAATATGAAGCTGTTTTTAACATTGATAATAATAAGAAATGTTTCTTGAGCATCAAATCGTCATATTAGAATGAAGGATCATGTGACTAAAGACTGGAGTAATGATGCTGAAAATTCAGCTTTGAACAAAGGAATAAATTACATTTTATAATATATTCAAATGAAAACAGTAATTTCAAATTGTAAATTGTAATGATATTACAATTTTACTGTATTTTTGATCATATAAATGTAGCCTTGGTGAGTATAAGAGATTTATTTCAACATTAAAACATATTACCATCCCCAAACTTTTGAAAGTAGTATTTTTTTATGATTTATTTAACATTTTATAAGATAGATAGATAGATAGATAGATAGATAGATAGATAGATAGATAGATAGATAGATAGATAGATAGATAGATAGATAGATAGATAGATAGATAGATAGATAGATAGATAGATAGATAGATAGATAGATAGAAATTGTAATAGTCTTATATTAATAGTGTACTTATAATATGAATAGTGTCTAATAAAAGCTACACAATTATAAAGATGATAAATGTTTAACAAATGAAGGTCTTCTTAGCAATGATTAAGAGCTGTTACTCTCATACGAGCCACATTTTGAATGATTTCGCTGGCTGATTTATTATCAGCCTGAGGCCCCCCAAAGAGCAATCATGTCACAATCAGATGAGGGTCTCTTCAGGAGACATATGTGCCGTCTTCAGGTCCCCATCAGAGCTGGCTGTGTCCCCCGGGGGTCCGCTTGCAGAGCTGGCTCTCGTTTTCAGTATCATGACACCTGATGTTGCTGAACGCAGCAGTCCTTCTGCGAGCTGAAGCTGTGTGTAGGAGACTGCTCATTGTTGGAGATGCAGTGTTGAATGCATATGTGTGTGTGTGTGTGTGTGTGTGTGTGTGTGTGTGTGTGTGTGTGTGTGTGTGTGTGTGTGTGTGTGTGTGTGTTTAAGTGTGAACACAAAACTAGGAAATTACAGAGGAAATGAGATGTGTTTGCTTAAGCTGTCAGCCAAGCTTTGATGTTGCCCTCTCTTAACCTACGCTGTTGGTTTAGCCTGATGGGGAAACGCCGTCAACTGCCACTGAGCCACTGCGAAGCGAGAAAGTTCATGATCCAGAACTTCACCTTGAGTTTGACACCAGATCAAATAAGTATTCTGGTTCAGCTGATCACAGTCTAAAATAACTCTCATGAAATCGCTTATGTTTCCATCCAAAGTTGCGAATTTAACTTATGCACAAAATTGGAGTATCACGTAAAACACTTGCGAATAAAGCACTGTTTCCATCCAGTGAGTTGAAGAGAACAAAATCGCCACTTCCTAATAAACTGGTGAAGTTGCTGCAGTAGGAGAAGCCACTATATATAATGATGTTCGTATATAAAATATATGTGCGCACAGACGAAACTCAATAAACACGGTAATGTTGCTTTCTGAGGCGTATGCTGCTGTTTGGGAACGCATTTCAGAATGACCATAACATTTCAAAGTCGCAAAGTCGCACATCGAAAAATTCATTCGGTGAATGTTTTTCCATCGTAGTTTATGCGCATGATTTCTTATCGGTTAAAAAAATGTATCTCAATTGAGCGCATGCGTTTTAATGCACATTTTTAGAATTTCTGCGCATCTTGCCGTTTAAATCCAGCATTTTTTTATGCGATATCCCAAAATGCATAAAAATAGCTGAATGGAAACATATAGCTAATGAGCCTTCATCCGTTTTTTCCAGCAGAAATGTGCATTGATACAGCCAATCAGAACACATTTGATAATAGCTTGTGTTATTTTAAGGATTTTGGGCATTTCCTCTTTCCTCCAACACAATGCAGAAATGCACACCAACAGTAGGGCTGGGTAAAAATATTGATTGTCTGATTAATCTTCATTTTAATGATCTTGATGTTATTTCTTAATATCCCAAATATGATCTTTTGCATTATTCCTGTTGTCTGTGGCTGTCAGTTGTATAGTCTGTTTTAAATGTGAAACATACCGACAAAATATACTGTGCTGCGGCTGGTTAGGACAAAATTTCAGTTTTACAGGAGGAGATTATGTCCCACTTGGTTAGAAAATGCTGTATGATTCAGTGACATGAAGCAAATGTCTTCTTTCTTGTCCTAGACAAAGCTGAAATGAGATTTACTTCCCTGAATAAGGTTAATGTTACAGTATTTTGTGCATGTTCCCTCATTTGTCAGTGCTAGATGTTCGAAAGCCAGTCTGATCTACTCTAGAGGTTTATATTTGTCTTTGTCTGGTTTGTCCTCTCCTTGCTTGACTAGTTTTGGATGACCAGCTGATTTGTATTAGTTTGTGCACCGCTGTCCCACTGGGAGGCGTGCTGAGATCTGTGCTGAGTTGCCAAGGTGACTGAGTGCACAGACAGGCCATGAATGTTGTCAGCTCATTACAGCACACACAGCAAGCTGAACACCACATTAACACTTACTGGACCAAACTACATCCTGGTGTGTGCCATCATTTGACCTCACGTGATTAATGCAAAATTACATTTATGTCATTTTATTAGGTCTTCAAAATGTGATTTTTCCATTTGATTAAGGATCACTGTCGCTGTCGGCAGAAACCTTGTGTCTCCATATTTTTACATTTTTATTTCTTTTTCATAAATCATTACTATTGGTCAGCCTTAGTGCCTTTCTGTGGGTTTTGGAAAAACGTAGGCTATAAAGTATTCAAATAAGCTTGTGACTAAACCTTGTTCCTCAACCTGTCCGTCAAACCTCATAACTCCGCCCGCCTTGTTCGTGAATGAAGTGCTGCACGCAGTTGAACTGTCTCTGCTTGTTTGCAATGCAAGGGTAAGTAAACAACTGGTTTACAAGGACAGCGTTTTCATTACTCAAGAAACACTATATATACATTGCCTAGCCCAAAAAAAAAAAAAAAAGGGATTTAAATAGGCAAATACTTAAGGGTCTATGACTGGATCATTATTGCTGTGATTATTATGTTTCTAGCATGTTATATGTTTGGCAACAGTTTTTCTAGCCCTAATTGGTGGAGTGTGTAGCTTTTCATTTCTTAAACAGCCATGTAGGAAGACACATCATGGCCATATTCCAGGATGACAATGTCAAGATTCATCAGACTCAAACTGTGAAAGAATGGTTGGGAGGGAGTATGACGAATCATTTAACACATGAATTGGCACCTTAAATTCATTGAATGTCTTTGGGATGTGCTGGAGGAGACTTTACAGAGTGCTGGACTCTTGCATTGTTAATACAAGATCTTGACCAAAAAATGATGCACCTCTTGATGGAAATAAGTGTTGCAATGTTACTTTTAATCAAGATGTGCATAAATGTATATACAATATATATATATATATATATATATATATATATATATATATATATATATATATATATATATATATATATATATATATATATATATATATATATATATATATGTATGACCTGATACATATGATGAAATGTAAAAACTGATTGACCGCATGGCTACAGTAAACTTTATAACCTGTAAGTTGATGAAAGCGTTATGTGATGCCTCAGATGCGGCTGTTCTACTGATTGGCAAAACACAAATGTCCAAATTTCTCAGAAATTTGCTGGTCAAAAACCTTGTAACTCCATTTGAAGCTTGATTTTGTTAATATGTTAATAATTAGGGATGCACGATGTATTGGCCAATATATCGGTATCGGCCGATATATGGTCATTACAAATCATTATTACCGTTATAGGCCCGATAAGAAAATTTGGCCGATATATTAAAGCCGATAAATAATGGATTATTTCCTTCTGTTGAGACACTTCAGATGTGCATTGTTTGCCATGATGGTTTTGCCATGATGGTTTTGGGCTTGAAATATGATTGGATTCATTTTAAAAAAGGTGTGCTTGGGACATGGGCTTTAATGAAGAAACTTTTGTTTTTGTAATCAGGCTGTCAAGAATTTGATAAAAATTTGGATTTACATTTATCGACCAATATATTGGTTATCGGCTTTCAAATATAAAGAATTATCGGTTATCGGTATCTGCAAAAATGCTCATATCGGTGCATCCCTGTTAATAATTTAATGACACATGCAAGTGTCTGACTATATATAAAGTCATACTGTATCAACTTTCACAACACAGTGTTTAATCATGCACTGTAAAACCTAACACTCAAAATAATGAATTGGTTTGAGTAGGACAAACTTAAATTAAACTAATTAGTTCAGTCAAAATAACTTTTATGAGTATTTAGCACTTTCTTTTTCTTTCAAGTTCTCAGAACTGATATATTTTAAGTAAACTGAACTGTTTCATTGTTTTGAGTTTTATGAAATTATTTATTTTAATTTAGACAAACTCAAGTTCAACTGAAACTGGGCTGATTTGCCCATGGCACTCAAAAGGGAGAGTAAATGCTGAAATTAAGTGTAATATAAAACATTTTTGTGCAAGATTAATGTTAAGTGGGAGACTGAGTAGTGATTAATGTTTTGTTATGCTAATTTAGAAGAATATTTGTTAATGTTGATTTTAGGAGAGTTACCGTCATGATGACAAGTGGTGCGTGCGGCTTGGTTTGAGAGCATGTCAATGCTTTATATTGCAGCATTCTTACAGCAAATGTTAAACTATGCTATTGTTAGCAAGCTTGCATTTATTGAACTAGTTTGTTATAACCTGCTAAGTTTATAATAACCAAAAAATTCAAATTGAAGTTACATGTAATGTTTAAGTTAAATGTATGAATTAATGTACTCAAACATTTCATGTTAAAGGAACACTCCACCGTTTTTTGAAATAGGGCTTATTCACCTTCTTTTCTACATTTAGATAGGTGGGCAAATGCATTTTTGTCTCAGTGCATGCAGTGTTTTAGTTTGACAGGGTCGGCGCTAGCTTAGCTTAGCATAATGAATGGAATCCTTTGTTGCCAGCTAGCATGGCCTGAGTAAAAGTGATGAAAAAAAAAAAAAAAAAAACACCTAATTACTTCTTGTGGCCTGCGTATTCACAACAAGTACAAATAGCGATGCAGATTAACACTAGGCGATTTCCTATGCAGATATTGACTTGGGACTATATTAGGGGGAAGCACAGGCGAAGCACTGCTACTTGGGCACAGAGATATCACGCCCAAGTAGCAGTGCTTCGCCTGTTCTTCCCCCTAATATAGTCCTTAATATGTAAGTCAATATCTGCCTAGGAAATCGCCTAGTGTTAATCTGCATCGCTATTTGTACTCGTTGTGAATACGCAGGCCACAAGAAGTAATTAGGTGTGTTTTTTTATTTTTATATCACTTTTACTCAGGACATGCTAGCTGGCAACAAAGGATTCCATTCATTATGCTAAGCTAAGTTAGCGCCGACCCTGTCAAACTAAAACAATGCATGCACTGAGACAAAAATGCATTTGCCCACCTACCTAAATGTAGGAAAGAAGGTGAATAAGCCCTATTTCAAAAAACGGTGGAGTGTTCCTTTAAGAACAAGTAAAATGTATGAGTAGGCTACAAAATACAAATCTGCAAGTTCTGCTTTGAAACAACTGCTATTTTGAGGCAACTGATTACCTTAAATGTATTGAGTTTTGCCAACTTATTCGGGTTTACAGTGTTTAAAAAAAAAAAAAAAAATGTTTTTTTTTTTCATTTCTTGAAAAGTAGAGTTTTTTGGAGATACAAGGTTTCCTCCCAGCAGCGACGTTATTAGACATAAATACTTATATAATAAACAGCCTGTTTATACTTTTGAATGCCTTGCTTTGAGTTATGTAAATTAAATGCAGCCACTCAAAATGAAACACTAACATCTGAATATACATGCTGAGAAAGCAGTGCAGCACATGTAGCTTAAACTGTGACGTTTCTCTAAGCTGTGCAGGAGCTCGTTATCTAAACCCCTTCTGATAGCTCCTCCCCAGGTGTGTGTGTTGCCGTGGAAACAGAGTGATTTTTGATAGTTCTGTTTCATATAATCTTCCTTTATTCGTCTTCTGTCGGCTCAGCATATTACTGTAATGAGATGAATGCAGTGGATGATGGCCATCAGGATTAATGAACATGAAGTTGGCAAAAGTGATGTTCTGAGTGGTTGTTAGTGCGTTACTATTTTGAAAATAACTAAATGTTGAAATGTTGATAATATAATGACACATGAAAGTGTCTGATGATGTCATATATAAAGCCACAATATAAACTTATAAATATATATTTTTAAAAAAATTACTGTGTTTTTTTTCCATTTCCTGAAATGTAGCAGTTTTGGACATACAAGGTTTCCGCCCGGCAGCGATATCCTTCAAACAGAGACTTCAATTCATGAAAATTTCCCCGGTTTATTATTAGATCCTAAAATTTACATCCATTGGACCAAGTTGTCCACAAAACAGCAATTTGATTATCCTATTTGCAATGTAATTAGACCCCCAAATATGCAGGGGGTATGGATAGCCATCTGACATCGACCTGTCAGTCACAGTGTGAGTGGAATTCATTTTTCAAATGTCACAGAGAAAGAGCTTTAATAAAAGTGTTGTGTTCTGAAATCTAGTGAGTTCCCTATACCTATAGACAACATTTTAAGCCTCATATATTTTAGTGACTCTTTGCACGCTTTCTGTCAGGCCAAATCCCCCATACAGTTATCGGGAGAGTTTAAGCTGGTATGTGTAGGTTGTGCGGCAACACGTAAATTTAAACTATTATAAGGAAATGTATGTTTTTAAAAGGGAAGTGCATCTCCTTAGTCTTACTATGGAGTTGGTTTACCCTCCTTCTGTGAATACACACATTCTTTCCATGAGTGTTGTCGTGAGTCACTTTCTCACTGATATACCTGATGATTTTGGAGTTACTTATGTAAAATACAATTTATCATTATGCAAAAAAAAAAAAAATCAGAAAGCACAAGTTTTTGTGTCAGGTTGGTAATGTTGTAATGCTCAATATAATGGTAGAATTGTGTCTACATGACCTGGTGTGACATCCACCAATCAGAGAGGTTCCCGAATCTCAGTGGGTTTTTTGATTGGATTAAATGAATGGAGAATATGTTGTGTTTTTCCGTGGGGGTTCGGCGCCTATGCTGCCTAATTTCATTATGTTTCCTTCCAATATAAAGTACATAATTTTGTCCTAAATCTAAGGGACATTCTTTTGGGCATCCCTCACAGAGAAAGCAATCCCAGAATGTATTAGCTAAAGTCACCATGACATCAAAATTGACATTTTTGACAATTTATTATAATTTATTATAATAATTTATTATAAATTACAGTATTTATCCATACACATCATTATTTTTTAACATCCCTTCCCTCTTGCAGCATCTCTTCTCTTCTCTGATGATGTGTTTACTGGCATGAGGGCGGGGAAACCTGTCACTCACATGAGATCCACCAATAGCAAACCACAACCATCCAATCAATTCCACATGGACAAAATCAAGTCCTGTCCAACATTTGCTCTTGTTTGAGAAGCGTTTCGCTCGTACTGTATACAGTATACATCACAATAGGGAAGAAAAAAATATCTCAATTTCTGTTTCATGCCGACTTTAAAAAGTTATCCAATATGCTGGACAAGTTGAGAGAAAATCTGATTCTAAATATAAATAATTATATTTCATTCTGTTCAGAAAAGTCCTGCTTAATAATACTAAAATATAATTTAAAATGGCGGATTTGACCCAATTCCGAGTGGTTTTTAAGTTTTATGCAGTAATATAGATAAATCACATTGTTAGCTTAGCAGCATGCTAACATCAAACTGAATGACGAATTAAATCAGTTGTGAGTTTTCATATCTCATATTATATACAGTCACTATTTGTGTGGCATACAGAGTTGCGGCCTACTGTATGTAGTGTGTTCCAAATCAATCGTTTATGAAGTTCCCTTTCAGGAGGCGGGTCACTAGGTTTTGGAGTTGAGCGGTGTCAAAGAGAGATTTGTGACCCTTATAAGATGTTGTTTATATTGGGTTCCTGTTACATGGTGCTCAATAGCCTCATAGTGGCCTGGAACGACAGCGTCCCACATACGCTGGACAGGGGTCATAACTCTACCACCCCTAGACCTCTACACGGGCTCCAGTGTGTGTCCATGACAAAGGACTGCACACATAAGTGTTCCTTTCAGATAGAGACCCGAGAGTTCATGCTAAACTAACCCCAGGCGTTTGGGGGACATAAAGTTTGGGGTCATTTTCATTTCATTACTTCATTACAAAACATGAGCTGTTCAGGCAGATAATATCAAATATGGCTGGAGCTATGATTTAGGCGCGTATGATGTGTCGTGGGGGGACGTGTTTTAGATATCCAGCAGGGGGTCCCTCATATGTGTCCATGCTCACTGAAGCAGGCCAGGGAATTCTGGCGCCACCGTGTGCAGCTCTCGCCTGTTGCTATAGCAACTCCGACCCACAAAGCCTTCGTCAGAGGCGTGTGTTGGTTTTGAACTAGACAAAGACAGCTTGTAGGAGAGAGTGTGGGAGTGTGTGTGTGTATTTAGGTCAGTGGTTTTAAGTGGGAACAGCCATTGTTGTGACAAACATATCAAGGGCCCTTGTTTCAATTACCTCAAATTTTCAGTAAATGAACGCTGTTCACTATTAAGTTAATGGATCAAAACAGCTTCTTGGTAATGGACATGCAGTGGTTTTTCAATTACTTCCAAAGAGCTGCACGATTAATCGTTACAAGATCGCGATCTTCAAACACCCACACAATTTATTTCTAAATGACAAAGATTCTCCTGTGTCTCCTGTGGCACGTCGGAGATCCCGCCATCTTGGAACAGTCAGAATCAAGGATGTCGCAACATTACAGCTTCTGATTGTGAATCCGCTGAGATTTGTTTTCCCGAAGAAATGGGAAAACCTTTCACAGTTGAGAATGTGCTAATTTGTGTTAACTCGATATTACAGCTTTTGGTACTTTTCAGTATTTTTACTTTTGCTATGGTAACTTTTTAATGTTGTGTTAGCTGACGGCTTCATCTTGTTGTATTGTGTTAGTTTAGTAAAAAAAATCATCTGCTGAAGTCTATTTCATATATATTTATACATGCGTCTAACTACGGTTGCAGATGCTCAGTCA
Organism: Scardinius erythrophthalmus; assembly: GCF_964197995.2. Classification (NCBI taxonomy): domain Eukaryota; kingdom Metazoa; phylum Chordata; class Actinopteri; order Cypriniformes; family Leuciscidae; genus Scardinius; species Scardinius erythrophthalmus. The sequence goes on from NC_138235.1 coordinate 15,075,806, forward strand.
ACTTGCTCTCGAATGTTCACGGAACGGATTTGACCATTCCAATATGGTGGACTATAGCGGCCCATAGAAGCAGCCACTAATAAGGCATCTATAGATATACTATGCTTAAACCAATCAATGTGGCAAATTCGCATGAAACTTGGACCAGTTGCGAAATCTGAATGGGGAATTTTTTCTCTCTCACATGAAATTCCAGATTTCGTGGGTTCCTATTCAAATGACTGGATTTTGTCTGTTAAAATTCGCCAAACAATAGCAAATGTGACTGTTCCTTTAATGGCCATTCACACCAATAACTATAACAATAGCTGTGAAAAATATATATTTCAAGGTAAAACAAAGACTATGGAGTTCATTTCTTTAGTTCAATGTTTCTTGTTATTTGTGAAATGTACCAGTAATTTCTGAATGAAAATTGTTTGAAAGAAAATCCTACACTTTTTTTTTGTCAGTTTCAGTTTTTCAGTATAAAAAGTTTTAATCATTTTTCTAACTCTATGAGAAAAGTTAAGTCCACACCACATCTATAACAATAACAGCACAGATAAATTATATTGTTAAGATCACTTTCAGAACAGTTTTTCCCCCAGCTGATGAACGATAAAAACATTGACAGCCAATCAGAATCCATCCTGCTTTAAAGAGCTCACACATTTAAAGCGGCAGCGTGCGCTTATAAAAAAAACAGCTGCAATGCTAATGTAGTTATTGTTATTACCTTGCGCTAATATAGTTACTGTTCTTGGTCTGAACGTGCCTTAACAGTGGTACTTTTTGTAAGGGACAAAAGGGCTAGATTATTTTGAGGTTCAGAACAAAAACAAGTCTTCATGGAAAAATGTTTCATCTTTATGTGAAATTCCATATTAATGAAGCAAAATGTGTGCTTCATTAATGTTAATTTTGACATTTTGATGACAGCCCAACACATAGCAGTCCAATAGCTTTAGCTTTAGCTGGCTCATCTCCATGGTTACCATGACAAAGCTTCCTGCCCAGCAGGAAATCAATCTATTCTGGACTAAGCTTCCCCTCAGGGCAAAACACGAACATCCTATCCTACTGAATAGAGTTTTACATTGAAACGGATGTTCTTTTTTTATTTTGTGTTTGAGTCATGAGGTTAAGTACTGAATGTATTTTAGGTAAAAGCAGATACGCTCATGTGTGTGTCCAATTTAAAGGGCCAGTTCACCCAAAAATTTTAATTTTCACAGATGATGTACTCACTCTTTTGTCGTTCCCATATAACTTGCTTTCTTCTTTTGGACACAAAAGAATATTTCGAAGAATTTCCAAGCTGTGGCTTTTTCCATTCAACAAAACTGTATAATGGTTTATACCACTATGTTAAGTCCATGTGGCAAAACATTCTGGTAATTTTTCTCAAGTTATCAAACATTTAATTGAAAAATGCACTTCCCTCCCAAAGGATCAGGTGACTGATTCCCAGAGGAGGAACTCTCTCTTAAACTCTTTAAGAGCTTCATTAGACATGAGTTCCGCCTCCTGACAATCTTGTGCCAACTACCTGCACAATATCAGTAATGCTAAATGATTTATGACGTGCCACATGCTGATCACAAAAAGGCCCAGAGTCTTGAGCATGTGCAGTGACCTGCATTCAGCTAGATCACATTCACTGAAGCCTTCAGTGGGGTCTCTTTATGTTCAGTAATGTAAAGGAAATCACATGGATTGTAACCGTACAGTAGGTGAGGCTAGAGCCAGGTAAAACTGAACAAGCTTTGGCTGGAAACTTGTCATCTCGTAGAAAAATCACTGCGATCAGGGAGGTAAAAATATCCCACGATCCCTGCAGTGTGGTCATCCATCATGTCTGAAGTTTTAGGGCGTAATTGAGAGATTTGGTTGCTGAAAGGAGGATGACTAATGTGTTTTAGGATGAGACACAGAATGTCTCTATCTGTTTCTTTCCTCTCTCTTTGCCTTTTTCCTTCTCTCTCTCTCTCAGACGGATAGAGTCGACATTTGCCCCTCGGGGTTGATCATTTATATTTTACATCATGTATAATACATATCACACCACCCCCGTTCATTCTCTCTCTGTTATCTTTGTCTCTGTACTGTACAGGCTTATGAGGATGAACAGAGGAATTGGTTCGCTATGTTTACAATTTATTAATATTGACATCTAGAATCTAATGCTACTCAATTCTAATTCAGGATTTAAAGTGGAATTTAAAAAGCATTCTCAATTAATTTGTGAATGGCACACAAAACAAGTTTTGTAACTCTCATGGCTTACAAATTTTGGAAATATGCAAGGAATAATTGATGACGGGCCGTTGAATTATTAGACCCAAGGTGTGCATTATTTTCTAATAATTCAACAGCCCGGAGTCAATTATTCAGCTTTTATACCATGGGCTGTTTAAATACTCGATTCTGATTGGCTGGAAGGTGTGCAGTAAAACCGTTTAATGCACAGGTAGTTCCAGTCAGTTTGATTACAGTTCGAAATTAATCCGCTACATTGGTAACCATAGTAACACAGATACACTTGCAAGCAGAGTGAGAGACGCATATGAAAACGTTTAGGTAGGCTAAATGGATGATTTTTGAATATCGTTTAATTTGTATCAGTGTTGCCTGTCATTCATAAATAATTGTAATAAATCCAATTAAAGAATCATTAAGTTAGCTATATGCTTAAGCAACGAGGGGACTGCAGTAGCTGCTAGACTTTAAATAAGAGATCGACGCACACAGGTAGGCTAACGTTAACTCGCGCATGCATCTCTCTCTCTCTGTTCCTTCTCCTTCAGTTCTCTGTCTCTCTCTTTTAATAATGAATTTAAATAAATGTGAATTCATTCAAATAAAAGCAATCCGATGGCTCTACTTTATTTAAAGCGGACGGAGTGCAAGAACTGACGAGCCTTAACTTAAGAAATAACCGTAATTTTTACACGTCTGTTAAAAAATTACACTGTAAACATCAGTTACAGCTTTAACTTATTTTTAACTTGGCAAATAACCAAGGTATAAGCGGGATAATCCACGGCTAGCCATGCATTAAAGAATCTTTCTCCGCTTCGCGTCGGGTGGTTCTTCGCCTCTATGTCGTGCATTAAAATCCTTTAATGCATGGCTAGCCGTGGATTATCCCTTACATACTATAGTCAGGTCCCAAAATAGATAAATAGCCCTGGATAGGATGCAGTAGGCATTTTTGAGGAAAAGTACTTCAAGTGTTGTTTCTATATGATTTTTAGGTGCTGAATCCATTTCTGCCATATAACACGTTGTAAACATCACTGTTTTGGCATAAACAATAAAAACAAAATGGCTGCCAAAAAAAAAAGTTTTAATGCATTTATTGCAGTTTAAACATTAAACATTAGAACTAAAACTATGCATTCTCAGAATATTTAAACATGTAAACAATGAAAAAACAACATTAACATGAAAGGGATAGTTTTTAATGGCTGCTGGAATTATGCCAAGGAACACTAGGAAGCATATATCAGTGGAAATATGCAATTATGCCCAGCCCGAAGGGGGGGACTTGGAATACACATGACCCCAGGGGGCTGTATATTGAGAATCACTGGGGTGTCCAGCTGCAGGTGGAATATTTCAAACCCAGGGGTGGCAAGGTAGCTTGCCGAGGGAAAGACACATGCTCAGAGAGGCTTACAGTGGACTACACACGTGGGGGTCGCCCAGAGGCCATGTTAGGTGTCGCCCAGCCTGCAGATCTACATATGTCTGTTAGCGAGGCGCCATGCGCTAGAGCCCAAGAGGATGCCACACTCCGGGTGGAGCAGGCTGTCACATCAAGGGGGCATGGTCGACCTTGCTGCTGATAAGCCAAAGCAATGGCGTCCACTATCCAGTGAGACAACCTTTGCTTGGAGAGAGCCTTTCCCTTCAGCTTCCCACCATGACAGACAAAGAGCTGGTCTGAAGTCCTGAAACAATGCATCCTGTCTACGTAAGTATGGAGGGTGCGTACTGGACAGAGCAGTGCCAAGGCTGGGTCTGCCTCCTCCAAGGGCAGCGCTTGCAGGTTCACCACCTGGTCTCGAAAGGGTGTGGTGGGAGCCTTGGGCACATATCCAGGCCGGGGTCTCAGGATCACGTAAGAGTTAGCCGGTCCAAATTCCAGGCACGCTTCGTCACCCGAAAATGCCTGCAGGTCCCCTACCCTCTTGATGGAGGCCAATGCAACCAGGAGCACTGTCTTCATTGACAGGAACTTAAGCTCCACTGATTGCAAAGGCTCAAAGGGAGCACTCTGCAGAGCAGTTAAAACCACAGAGAGGTCCCAAGAGGGAACGAGAGGAGGGCGAGGAGGATTCAGTCTCCTCGCTCCTCTCAGGAAACTGATGATCAGGTCGTGCTTTCCAGTGCACTTACCATCAACTGCATCATGATGTGTGGCAATGGCGGCACCATACACTTTCAGGGTGGAGGGAGACAACCTTCGCTCCAACCCTTCTTGCAAGAAGGAAAGCACGACACTGATCGGGCCTTTCGTGGGTTCTTTAAGTTTAGAAGAACACCAGTTGACAAAGAGGTTCCACTTCAACGCATAGGCATGTCTCGTGGACGATGCTCTAGTCTAGCGGAAGTGATGGTAGCCACCACCGCTGGTGGTAGGGTACTCAAACCTGCCTCGTCCCGTCCAGGAACCACACATGGAGGTTTCAAAGATCGGGACGAGGGTGCCATAGGGTGCCCCGTCCCTGAGAAAGCAGGTTCTTTCTCAGAGGAATTGGCCAGGGAGGTGCTGTCGCGAAGAGTACTAGTTCTTGGAACCAGGTGCGGTTGAGCCAATACGGGGCAACCAAAATTACCTGCTCCTCGTCCTCCCTGATCTTGCGCAAAGTCTACGTAAGAAGGCTCACTGGGGGAAAACGCATACTTGCAGAGGCCCCGCGGCCAGCTGTGCGCCAGTGCATCCGTGCCGAGCGTGCCCTCGGTCAGAGAATAAAACAGGTCGCAGTGGCAAGAGTCGTGGGAGGCAAACAGATCTACCTGTGCGTCCCCGAACTGATCCCAAATCAGATGAACCGACTGGGGATGGAGTCCCCATTCTCCAGCGAGAGGCCGAAACCGAGACATATCAGCTGCACGGTTCAGGTCTCCCGGGATATAAATGGCTGGAAGCGACCTCAGATGCTTCTGACTATGAGGAGGTGGCAGGCGAGTTGCGACATACGGCGGGAGCGCAGACCACCTTGTCGGTTGATGTACGCTACTGTGGCAGTATTGTCTGATCGGACTAATACGTGCTGACCCCTGAGCAACGCACAGAAGCGGTGAGACGTACAGCCAGCAACTCGAGGCAATTGACATGCCAAAGGCGCTGGGGTCTTGTCCAGGAGCCTGCGGCAGCATGTCCATTGCACATGGCGCCCTAGCCCATTATGGAGGCATCTGTTGATACAACAACATGCCAGGAAACTCGTTCTATGGGCACTCCAGCCCATAGAAAACTGAGGTTCGTCCACGGGGTGAAGGTCTGACGGCAGTCACTGGGACTCGGAGCGTGCCGTGTTGCCATGCCCACCTCGGGACTTGATCGCGAAGCCAAAGCTGAAGCGGTCTCATATGAAGCAAGCCGAGCGACGTTACTGCGGCTGCGGATGCCATATGCCCCAGGAGCCTCTGAAATAGTTTCAGTGGAACCGCACTCTTGCCCTCGAACTGTCGAAGGCAAATTAGCAGTGACTGCGCGCGCACGCTCATAAGCTGCACGCACATGGCGACCGAGTCGATTTCCATACCGAGAAAAGAGATCCTCTGCACGGAGCAGAGTTTGCTCTTCTCCCAGTTGACCCGAAGGCCCAGACAAGCTAGGTGCCGCAGCACTAGGTCCCTGTGTTCGCAAACCTTGTCTCGAGAGTGAGCTAGGATCAGCCAGTCGTCGAGAGGAACAAGGGCTGCCTCGACAACCTTTGTGAAGACGCGAAGAGACAGGGCTAGCCCGAAAGGGAGAACCGCGCACTGGTATGCCTGCCTCTCGAATTATATATATATATATATATATATATATATATTGGTATGCCTCATTTGCATATGTAAACATGACATTTCAGAAAACTTGTAATACAAAAAATGTCTGTCTCTATGTAAGTGAAAAACTGGAAAGGTTTTATGGTGATATCTATAACTTAAAATTTTTACCCTATCCACCTGTAGTGTTTTGGCTGTGAATAATGCACCTATTGTTTCAATGACAATTACAAGAAAATGGGACCCTGATTTCAATGTTATACGGTGGATCCTTATTCAGGAGACATTGAACTTTCTAAAAATGTGGTATAACAACTTTTCCTCAAAAATGCCTACAGGGTTACACAATCTTGAAGATTCGGACCTGACTACTACAGTTACCACACCTCAAGACATTGTTCAGATGTCGTAATTCAAGATATTTGTCAGGTTTTTGTCCTTAAAACGCACTTATGTATGACTAATTTCTTACACATCTAATCCCAAGCGTCCGCTGCTAATTCTAGAGGCTTGAGCCACTGATAGCAGACTAATGCAGTTATTAATGCTGTTAAGTGTGTGTGAATTACCTGAGTCTGTGCATCTCTCAACTGTGTTCGGCAGCAGCGTCTCTACTAATAGCGAAACTGTACGTTTATCTACTTCAAGAACAACGCCGTTATTACCCTGCTAGTAAGAAATGACATGCAGCTTTTAAGTTGTAAAACTATTTTAACGATAAAATCTTCAGAGCACCGCTGACAACACATTTCTGTGCGAGTGTGTGTCCGTACTATATGTGTGTGCGTTTGAGCGGGAGAAAGAGAGAATGTGCTTTCCGTACACGATAAAACGTGGCAAAAACCATGGATATAGTTTATCCTATTGTTTACTATATTTATTTGCTTGGTCAGTGTTGTTGTAGGTTTTGGTTATTTTGTTGTTGTCGGGTGTAAAGACCTACTTTAGCCGTGCGTTTCCCTGAAAATAACTGCACACCTTAGAACATTCGTCAACCAATCAGATTCAAGCATTCAACAGCCCCTTGTAGTATAAGTGCTTCATATTCTGCTCTTTAACTCTGTGAAAATTGCATAATGATGGCAGATATGGTTATCAAATGAAATGAATAATTATGGGGTCATTACAGCAACTGATTATATTAAGCACGGACTGTCATGTCATAATGTAAAACATTCTGACAGGTTGATTCTCATTCATTGCGCATGTTAGAAACACTCGTAAAATATGACTTATTTATTGACTATTACGTTTGCTCAGATTGCAGGTTTTCCTAACCAGATGTGATGTATTAAACCTTTATTCAGGACAAACTAGCAGTCAGTGGCTTGTTTTGTATTTCTGTGGCATTGTGCTGTGTAGCCCCGCCCACAATGAAATATTATTGGTCCAAAACCTGGCGCCGCAAAACGAAACATTTAACATCAAATATGCTCTGATTTGCTGTAATTGTGTCTTTTCGCACAACATTGTTCTGACAGATAAAAGAACTTGCCACTGGAATCTTGTATCAGTCAGGTTATATCTTAATCAACTTTATATTAAGTACCAGATCTCACACAGTCCAACTCAAACTTTGATGTTCTTCAGCCAACCGCATGTGCTGCTCATTTTTCTGCCGTAGTTGTCAAGACATAATCCTAAATTTCCTGTTTCCCTTTCCCTCCTCCTGAGTGGTCATGTAGTCACCAGACAGGCTTTCACACAAACAGACAGTCAGCCATACCTCATACAGGACGTCCTGTGCAGCAGGTAGAAACCCAAGATCCCACTGGGGTCAAAAGTCACGGAGGCACATAGGCTGTGAGTTGCCGTGGTGTCCTGAAGCGATTGTTATTAGTCAGTTAGGGGGTCTCTGATCCGTAAGGAGACCCACGGAGAAGAGAAGGCTGTAAAAAGGAAAAGATACGTCTGAAAAGGAAAGTAAATATGCGTCAGAGACCCCCTAGCCAACTCATCCCTCTGAATCATCATTCAAACGCTACATGTAACTTTGAAACACCATCAATCCCAGCACTTACAGAGACTGAAGCCCCTTTCCACTATAACAGGCTTTGTACTATAGTGTTGAATAAATCATGACCGCTTGACTCACAAAAGTACTGGAATTACATAGTAGTGAGCAAGTGTTAGTCAACGTTAAACTTGAGTCTAATCTAGCTCTGTCATTCATTCACTCATTTTTGGTCATATATATGCTCCTAAAAGCTGACAAAGTGAAATATTAGTATTGTTTCCTTCTGAGAAAACGGACCAAAATCATTGATCTTGCAGTCAGATACGATCCAGCAACCATTATCAGTTATAAATCTATAGCCACCATTTCACCGGGTCTTTAAAGGGCATAAATCTGCAAGAAAAATTGTTCGAAGGCCTGAATTGTGTTGTTCAAACTCAGTGATGTTTCCAGTGACAAAATCTCAGCCCACTCTCAAATCACATCCAGTCAGATCATATTTGATGTTTTATGTTTCACATATTTAATGTTTAACATTGTATTTTTGTGATCAACTTTTTTCTTTTTTTTTTCTTTTTGGGAAAAGTACAGCATAACTCATCATCATCATCATCAAAACAACAACAACCATTATAATAATACAAGAAAGAGAAATATAGTAATAATAACACCAAAAGTGACACATCAATAAAGTCTAGCAGCAGCTAACTTTAAAGAGCACATCTAAATAAAGATCTTTCCATTTGTGGAAAAACAAAGAAGTGAAAAAAAAAAGAAAAAAAAGATGAACCATGAAGTCATGGGATGTTTTCTAGAGACAATTCAACATGATCTCATGAGAAAACGTAAGTATTTTAAAATACTTCATAATATGAAGTACTGTAAAACTACATTTATAATAAGAGGCATCAGTTATGCTCTGTGATTGAACTGTAGATTTGAGTTGTGTGTTGTTTATTTATTGGTGTGTATCATTGACTAGTTTACAATCATGCTAATGTTTTATATGCAGTTATATGCAGTTTTATATTTGGACCTGGAATTTGAACCAGTGAAATTCATGGTGGGCGGAGATACCTTGCAAAAATATAAATTTTATTGCATCACTAAATTACATCTGGTTAGAATTGTAATATATATATATTTGTATATTTGTAATACATATATATTTGCAATATATAAGCTGAAATGTATTAAAGCTGAGTTAAAATATAAGTTTTAGATGAAAAAACTTAAACTCGACTTCACTACAAAAATGTCTAAAAAAAATAATTATTAAAGGTATATAGGGATATAAACCCCGCTGTAAAACTAATAAAAATGACAAAAGCACATAACAAAATTATGTATATATATATATATATATATATATATATATATATATATTTATATATACTGTATATACATAATATATATGTATATATGTGTGTGTGTGTATATATATACACACACACATATATACATAAATATATATATATATTAGGGGCGTACCGATACCCTCATGTCACGATTCGATACATATCACAATACTGAACTCACGATACGATATTATTGCGATGCTCCAAGACATATGATAAAAGCTTAACAAAAAATGTACTGTTGATTAAAATGCTAAATTTGGTGTTACATTCTTTCACTGACTAGATATATTTAAAATAATGTAGGCCACTTTTTACTGGTAACATCAGACATTTGGCATTATCAGGACCCACAAATATTACCCCATTGCATTATTATACATTATATTCAACATTATATATAGCAGTTTAATGTAGTCACTAAACACTAAAACTCTGAAAACTTTTTTTCTCTCACAGTACTTTTTATTTTGGGTGAACTATACACAATATCCACGATACATATTGTTGTATTTTTGTATTGCGACATATTGTGACACAATATAATGTTATACCCCTAATATATATATATATATATATATATATATATATATATATATATATATATATATATATATAATTATTATTATTATTATTTTATTTTTTTTAGCTTTTTCATATAATCCCAGTAAGACAAACAATCGAGCCTAGTGTTGTCTAAGGCATCTTTTCAAGTGTATCTAATACATTTGTATTTAAAATGGAACTGTATTACTAGAAATCAATCCAAACCAGTGTTGTTACTGATTTAAAAACAATGACACAGTGAACTAGAATGTTTTCAGAGTACCGAGGCGTGACATGAGTCAAAACTGGGAAAGATGGAGGCAAACATCACCTCATGGATAAGGAAAGAGGCGTTGTGTTTACCCGTGGCACGCTGGATCAGATGAACAGACAGTTGAACTTCACAGACTCCCCAGAGCTTGAGCAGTTGGCATGGATCGCTGAATACACATCATCTGTGCGTTTGTACGCGTGTGTGTTTGTGTTTTCTGCATGGCTGCACTTATTCTCGCATTTCAGGGAATGCATTAGCGTGAGTTCATGCGTCTGTAGTGGAAGATCTGGGTTTAGGCCCAAACATATCAGCAAGTGATGCTGTTGTTGTGTTAATATGGAGGCTGTTCATCCATGGGAAGAGTATGCATGAAGACAAGGATATTCATAGTCCTGTTGGCTCTGAGTCTTGTCTGTGGGTGTCATACATCCTATCTTCGTTTCTCAAAGGATTCAAGGGGAGAAGCTCATCAACCTGTGGTGCTGCTGTGGAAATAGATGAAGAAACTCGGCATTGTGGTTAATAATGAGGTCACAGCACAGTCAAAGGCTTTAGAGAGGTCAGGCTCTGTTAACTTGCCTCCTACTCCCTCTTCAGGACAACGTGTGTAAGTGCACTTGGCATAATGTCCCACAACTTACAATATATAAGCAATAAAAAGAAATTGTCATAAATTCCAAGCAACAAGACACATAGTTTTCCACAGTCAAGCACCACTTCAATTTCTCTAGAGGTTTAGCTGTCACTGACTTCATCTGCTGATTTATGTTTTTCATTCTTTTTGAATCAGCTGATTCGTTCACAAATGACATTTGAATCTCTGCTGTTTTTCAACATGTTTCCTGTCCAGAGGTTAATTGAGGTCTAATGATGGCATTCTGATGTTGTGCGCTGATGACTTTGGTTGTAATGTGCCATTGTCAGATTTAATTTAGTGAGTGGGAGCAGTTAGCTGTGGGGGGTAATTGGGGTTGTTAGTTAAAAGGCGTAACCGGGATGAGTCATTAGGTCCTGTGGTATCTTCGAAGCCGGTGGGTATGAGGTCATTTCAACAGCTGGAATCGGTCAAGGTTTCCCTGACTCTATAGGATGATCAGACTGGCGTTGCTAATTTGAGCCAGCACGCATGATGTACCTCCACCCTGTGTGTGTGTGTGTGTGTTTGTTTCTGCACCTCTGACACTGCGGGACGGTCTCTGGGGGTCATGCAGCAATCAGCTGTGGTCTGCTTGTGTGTGTTTTGTGGGTGTAACCCGCACGTTTCTGACTTCGGCTCATTTTTTGCCCTGTGTTCTTTCGTCTGGGAGAATTCACTTCAGACTGTTTAATAATACACCACAAGCAAACACTTCTTTATTAATGCATGAACCCAGATATAAAACGCGCACATGTGATGAATGCATGGTAGTATACACTGATTTTTATTGTGAACTATTAAGTCAAGTCACCACAGGTTAATAGGGTTTGTTTTTTTTTTTTATATCACCATTCTTATCAGGCTGATTAATCACAGCACACTAAGACAGTTGTTTAAAGTTTAATTAAAATTTTTATTTTTTATTTTTACGCCTTTTATTTCTCCATAAATAAAAAAATCTGCCCAATTTTGTACTTTTTTCCCTCCAGTTCTGTCTTCATACTGCTCCGGTACCCTGATGGAAATGACTGTACGATAGCATCAAAGGGGTCTATGATTATGATTTCACTTTTTTAACTTTAGTTAGTGTCAGGCTTGTGCAAAATTCAGAATTTCAGAATTGGCCTCCATTCAATTCATGTATTGGAATTTGAATTGAATTTACTCCGCCCCACAGGACTTTGAATTGAATTTGAATTGGAATGACAGGAAGTGGAATTAAATTCATGGCAATTCAAAGAAATTCCACACAGTCACACAACAGAATGTGTTGAGTCTAGCATGCATTAAGTGTTAGGAAGGTTATTTTGGAAATGTTATTGCTTTACTGTTATTAGTTACCCATTATAAATGTGGTTTGGATTACTTTATTTGGATAACTTTATCAATGCAAAGCAATTTCGTTTTAAGTTGATTAGTAGCTAATTGAATTAAACGTTTTACTTCAGTAATACAACTAAATACAATTACAATAAATCAAACTTAATTATTTGTTCTGTGACTAGAGCTTTTAACATTCATTGCTGGGGGAAAACATATCATTTTAATGTAACCTGTTACCTAGTTTAAACTAATATTTTTTGAAGAGTTCAGATGCAAAAGCCTCTATGTGCCATCTGAAATTTTCTTCTAAAATGATCAATTTTATCAAGCTCGTATATTTAAGTTCAGTAATTTCACTTAAATGGCAATGAAAACTACCTATTGTCATTTAAGTGAAATTACTGAACTTAAATATACGAGCTTGATAAAAATGATCATTCTAGAAGAAAATTTCAGATGGCACTTAGAGGCTTTTGCATCTGAACTGTTCATTTATAAAGTAATCATATCTGACATATACCGTAAAGCTTCATTGTTAAACACTTCACTTTTCACTTATTGAATTTCTTTGAATTTTTATTGAATTGCAATTCTGCTTCCTTTAATTCAAATTCGAATTGTAATTCTAGATCCTGTTTTTGACATCAATTCAAATTCAATTCAAATTCAAGAATTGAATTGGAATTAAGGAGTCATTCTCAATTCAATTCTGAATTGTGCACAAGCCTGGTTAGTGTGTAATGTTGCAGTTACATAAGTACATACATAAGTAATACATGCAGTTGCAAGCAGAGCATAAACAACATCTGCAAAGTTACATCGCTCAAAGTTTAAAGCAAAGGGAGATATTTTCTTTTACAAAAATCGCTTTTTACGGACTACAACAAATGGCTGGTAGGGACTACAACGAGCTTCTTCCCGGTTTGGTGACATCACGAACCCTAAAATGTACACAAATTTAACTTTAGAGAAGAAGAGTTGTTGTCGCTGTTTTTTACACCCCGGAAAAAGTTTGTCCTAAGGCTGACGAACTTAGAGAGGTTAATATTTATTTTAAACACTCATTATAATCTCAACGTTTGTTTGTGCGCTGCACATTTTATGTAGAACAAATTCCAGAAGAGAGTGCAATGCAGGCTATACGCACAATAGCTTCTTCTGAAAGACGGAGACATTCCCATTTTGTCGGGAAAATCTGTTCTTTATGGGTCATAGCTTGTAAATATGTCTTATTATTTGTAGTTGTGTTTTCTATTAACAGTTCCAATGGTAAGCTTTACGTAGTTTCTATTATATAAACAAAGGGCAAAGCTTTACCTCTGCTAGCCTGTTAACTAACATTACAGTATTGATGTAGTGTTTACTGTAGCTTTTGTAATCTCTTGCTTTTGTAAGACTGTTTGCTGACCCTTAGGAAAATTATCCATGATTTTATAATCGATAACTGTTTGTATTACCATAATTTTCTGACAAATATGATTAAATGGTGGATAAAATCGTATCTATAAAAAAAAAAAAAAAACATACCACCCTGAAACGTCCTGTGAAATCAGTGCTCGCAAAGTCCATGCTTGAAATTTCATTCAGCACGTTCCTCTTGTTCATTAACATTGTCAGGGTCTGAATCTTGCTCAAAATTGTTTAAAATTGATGCCATTGTTAACATTTCCATCTGAGGAGAGCTTGCGGTTATGAAGGGGCATGACATTTCCTGAACACGCGCTAAGAGCTGCCAATCACAGCACACTGAGCCAGCTAACCAATCACAGCACATTTCGTATTTTGGAAGGAGGGGCTTCTTCGAAAACGACGCGTTCAACCAGACTGGGGAGATAGGAGCCGTAATAATGTAAAATATGTGGAAAAATAATGCATTTTTTGAACAATCAAGCATGAAAACATATTCTAGTACATCCCAAAAACAAAATCAAGACTTCGTAACATTGCATAATAGGACCCCTTTAAAGAAAAGTAACTGTTCTCTATTGTTGTAAGTCCAGTGGTGACCTCACGTTTTATGGAGGGAAAGCTGAAGGTAGTTCTGTGGGGGACAAACCTTATCTCCTCTCTCCCACGCCATCACCAATCAAAACAGAATGGACACAGGTTCCCGGGGGCACTGGGAAGGACACACATTTTCCATAGGACACAGGATGAGTGCACACTAATTTAACACTAAACAGTGTGAGATCGGCAGGGTCTGCAGGATAGGCGGCAGGAGAATAGCTTCATTGTTGTCATCAAAGTGATCATAAGCTTGGAGAGCTTTTGTCTGTCGCGTGCCCTCTTTAGCCAGAGCTCTTTACCCCTGTGGAGATGTGGAGGGGGCGGTTTGTGGGTGTGCTGGAGGAAAATTCATATGGGACTATAAAATTCGTGTCATTTACAAAAGCTGTGCTCTTGTTTTCTATGATGTACTTATCTTATCGAGTGCGTACTTCTGTAAAATGTAAATTTATGCCAAAATAATGTGTATTTGTTAGAAATATAAACACACACTTCCGTTCAGAGGTTTGGAGTCAGTATGAATGAAAAATCCACCAAGACTGGATTTATGTAATCAAAAATACAGTATACTATTGAAATATTTATTCACAAATAGTATTCATTAGAATTTTGGGGGTTTTTTTGTAACAATGTAAAGGTCTTGTAAAGGTCAATGTAAAATCTCACTGACCCCAAACTTTTGAATGGAAATGTATTTATTTTTTAATTAAATTAAAATTAAATATTTAATTTAAAAGATATTATATAACATTTTGAAATAAAGCTTACTCAATTATTTTATTTTATATATAGATCATTCCCTGTTGTTAAAATGACCTTTGTTTTTATTCTGCTGCTCTCAGACAGTCTTTGTGTACCTGCCCAGGGCTCTCAACTGCTTTGCTCGTGTCACCGTGAAATCAATTATCTTTCCTGTCATTAGGATGTTGTGTTCAAGTGAGAGGGAAATCATTTTGAAACCCATGAAAATTTAATGAAAATTTCTATACTGCTTTTGGAGAGTAAAAAATAACAAAGGTTCAGTGATGGTAGTAAATGTGCCATGTAATATATAGCTGAATTTTCATTGGTAAGGACAGGCTTTCGTTCAGATATCAAATTATGGATTTTGTTTTGTTTTGTAATACAAAGTATGTGCTTCTACTTTGTGTCAACACTGGGGAAAATATCAAGTACAGCTTTTGTTAAGATAACACAGTTTTTAATACATACGTTTAACACAATTTTTCATGAATTAGTTATCGCCATTTTGGCCTATTTTCAGCAGTTCTTACAGTCGTTGGTTTTCTCTGAAGATAGAAAAGCTAATTAATTCTCCAATTAACCCACATGTAAGTCTTCCAGCAGTGACACTGCATTATCATTTGATTTTTGTCTTGAATATGTATCAAAAAAGTTTGAAAGTTTGATATTCCTCCCATCTGCTGTATTCATATTGAAGTATCTGTCATCACAGTGTAGATATTCCAGCAAAGTTGGACCTTATTATTTGCAAAAAAATGTATAACTCATTTTGCCACTTGTCGTGGAAACAAAAATACTTTTAAACACACTTTACAGACGTTGTTCACCAAAACCGACACTTTTTTCCCCTTTATTCCTTGCCACCTCGGAAGCCGCAGCAAATATCCGGACTTGGTTTTCCAGACTGAAACTCCTCATGCTGTGAATGCTTTTGTCATTAGTGGCTTCAGAAAGCCCTGATGGTGCTCTAGCTCAACGGAGCATCTCTTTTCAAATAAACCTTTTAAACCAAAACCCCTTCCAACATCTCTGAGGAGACTTTCTCCTGCAAGGATGCAAATATCCAGTCATGGTCTTTACATAAAGCAATGACCTTCTGTTCTCAGAGGCAATGTACTTTCAGTGCATTAGAGGCTGTAGATGTGGATTAAGGAGTCATGTTGTGTATTTTAGCAATATATTTTTTAACTGAGGTGAATGGTACATTTTATGTAACTTGACACTTTGTAAAGAGATTTTAAGTAAAAACAAAGTCCATTGCAAAGAAAGCCTGTTCACTCGGCGGCCATTTTTACAACGCCTCCGGTCAGCAAGACCAAGTCCTATCTATTTGAATGGGGAAATCCTGAAATCTCAAAAACTGCTTGCCGAACTCACAATTAAATAACATTTTTCAAATCAGCAGCAAAATCTGACATGAACTTTACCAATTGGCTCTTTTATTTAGAAGACATGACGTATTCCGCTATTGCAGTTTCTCCCCTTCATAAGTAATAGGAGTGAACCATTTTTCTAAATCTATAGTCTTTGGTAAAACTATCCTGGCAATCAAACTGGCATAATGTTGATTCTCTGCCTTCTTTTCTTAGTCTGGAGCCCTTGAGCAAAATGCCCCATCTGGCCATATCATTTGACTGTTGTTATGCTTGTCAACATGATGCTATAGTGTAACCCCTCTGGTTCTACTCGCACCGCTCCATGCGGGATTCATACCGGCGTTTCTGGAATGGGAAGCGGGCACGCTAACAAGGACCGCAGCACATATTACTTTAATTAAAATTACTTTATATATATATATATAATTTTCTAGACATTCATATTTATTCATGCAATATTATGTACTAAACCCTTGGACATAATTTCATACTATTGTGCTAACCCTAAATTGCAAGAGAAACAGTAAAGCTTGCCTTAGTAAACACCATTAATGAATTTCAAAAACCATTGTCTAGACACTGTATGGAAAAGCACAATTGCTTTTCTCTTTTATTGTGCCTTGTCCACTGGCTGGAGAAATAGTCCGTCGCTGGTGTGGGAGTGACAGATGAGAGTGTGAAGAGATGGAGGTAGAGAAGAGGTGGTGATGAGCAGTCAAACAAAGCTCTTATCTGTGTAGAGGAATTGACCTGTGAGCCGCTTGCCTCTGGCTGTTGTTCAGACCCAGTCGGCATGTCATAATATTATATCTGCGCCGTCTGCTTCCACCTCTCTGTATTTCTCTTTCTCCCACTGTCTGTTATTCTGTTGGTTTCCATCAACCGTTTTCTCTACCCTTACAGAGCAGTGCTGCTCTGTCACATACTCCCATTGTTCCACTCACACAATTGCTTTGTCCCAAAAACCTAGTGAGCTGCCTACCGAGTTAGCATTTTCACATCATAGACATGCTCCTGATGCAAAGGCTGCTCCAGAAGCTAGGCATCTTAATTAGACTTTCTTTTGAAATACCTTGTTTTACCCAAATTGTTAGGAAGAATCCAAGATGGCGATATAAACTTTCATTCCATTCTATGCTGTAAAGAATTGATTTCAAAAAATAAATTGTTAAAATGTAATTCCTTTAGCAAATATTTAATTTTTTGTCCCATTACTCATACGAAGCACTATTATTGTGGAGTTGCTGCCAATGCAGAGTGTCCAAATCAGTCACTAAAAAGGTTCCAAGGTGGTTAGGATGCTGCCTATGTAGGCAGTAAATCTAGTTTGTGAAGTTAAAAGAGTAGTTCACTTCAGAATTAAAATGTCCCTATAATTTACTCACCCCTGAAGTTCTGAAGTTAAACTAATGATTTAATAAATTAGCTTTCTGTCATGTCTTCATGTTGAGTACTTCAGAAATGCTCATGCTGCATATGAATCTATTGGTTTCATCAACCTCACCCCCTCGAATGCAACAATATGCAGATTCCTTTGTCTCTTTCTCTGGTTTGTTTTCCCCTCCTCTCCCAGAGCGTTTAGCTGTGTTGGCATGTTGCTAATACAGTGGTGTTGACCTCGCATCATGCCCTGAGGCACGACTCCTCTGACATCTCTCCCACGATCTCAGGTGAATTCTGGAAAGGAGTCAAGTGACCCTAACAAACCCACTCCTCCACATGGGCTGAAGGTCGTCGCTCAGCAAAGCTTGACAACCCCCAATTGGTCTAGAACATGTCCTGACTTGTGAGATATGGGGGTTGAGTGATGGAAATGCTGTCATTAGCCAGGAATGCTGTCAATCATATATGCTTCCATAGAGATTTTTGAAATTGGGCCAGACTTTTGGGGGAAAAAATTGTGACAGGTTGTTCAATGAGATTTGGTGTTACTCCTAAAGAAATTGACCTTTAGGGAAACATGAAAGTAAAAAAGTCCCAAATGGAAAAGAACAGCAGAGCTCAGGCTCTACTATATTATTATCGTCTGGTTGGTCTATCAACAGCTGTGTTTAAATGGCTCTAAAGCGTGTTTCTCTCTGTCTGTAGTACACTGTGGCTATTGCATCACCATGCTGCTTTATTCATTACCCAGATGCCCATTTTTCCGGGATCATCATTATGGGCTCCTCAAGGTTGCCACGTTATATATACCAATGATTCCTTCTCCATTCACCTAGTCTCAGATATTCATATATTGCTCATTTGCCCCATAGATACACAGAAAAAAGTCAAATAAGCTGGAATAGATGCATTTTGTGTACTGTAATGATAAAGTTGCATTTCAGAGATACATCTGCTTGGAACAAACAAGCGGGAATTGCAGAATTTGTGCCATCACAGCCTGACTAAGCTATTGTTGTTTTATGTGATAAGGAGATTATCCTGCCCCATGGTCACAGACTTTAACAAGCCCTGGTTTGAGACCAGCAAGTTTAAAAGGATAGTTCAACCAAAAACCATGATTTTATCTATCTCTGTTTCTATTATGATTTGCACTAATGTTGTTTGTGTGACTAAAAAAACTTGTGTGACTTTTTTTTCTTTGGAATACAAAAGAAGATATTTAAAGAATGATAAGCTGTTTCAAAATTTCAAGCTCCAAAATGTTCGTAGTAGTAATGCACAGATCATAATTTTTCAATCATAAAGCAAATTTTCCGGTTCCGATACCAGTTGTCAATTTCTTTCTTTTTTAAGCAAATTTATATTGTTTATTTGCTCTATAATAGGCCAAACTGGCCTGAAACCAAACATATCTGTAGCCTTTTGAAATTAGAGGCAACCACTGAATTTAATCATGATTCAAACAAATATGCTACACACATGTAACACAAGCAGTTTTTTTTTTTAATTAGACTGTACAATTTCAAGATTTAAATCAAAAACAGAATGGTCAGACTTTAGCTTTGTGAAATGATGATACATCAGACACCTGCACAAAACAAAAACAGCAGATGGACTGGATAAAAATGTAAATTCACTCTGACAGTAGGTGGCGCTTATGGAACAGCAGCGGCTTCTTTGGTTACCGCTGTACATAAAGCAGCGCTGAGCTTATATAAACAAACTTTAAACAGAGGTAGAAGGAAAAAAAAAACATCAAAACTTTTCTGAAGACAGCCAATTCCCTTCAGGGACATATTAATATAAACCCCACACCCAATTCCTATATTTTGAGCATCGCGAACAGTGAGCTTGCTGTGCCTGATTCTGTCTCTCTTCTGTCTTCTCCTCTTTGTGTTTGTCTTCAGTGTGTCCCGTCTCTGGCCAGTGTTAACGTCCTGTTTACAGACTTCGTAATATTTCCACACAAATTCCATTTTAGGAGTGCAGTGCAGTTTGTGTGCAAGAATGGAATAGAGTCAAGAGCCAAAATAAAACTAAAAACTGGTAGCGGATCGTGTGTTTGGAGCAAAATCCGTCCGATTCCAATTTATGGCTGACCGGTGAATCTTTAGGATATAATTTCTGAATTTCTTGGCTCATCCAGTGATCTATACTACTCGACCGCTGGCATATTCTGATAAGCAACTTGCAAGCAGGCTTTATTTTTCTTTCAGATCAAATAAAATCAAACCATTGTTTATTGATCATCTACTAATATCAAACCTCATTGGTTCTTGGATGTCATGTGACCAAATCCATGACAGCTGAGTATATTATGACATCATTTTAATTTTTGGGTGAGCTAGGCCCAAGGGGCTGGTGCTGAGGCAATCTTTCTGGCACAGAACCTATTCAGTGGCAGTACAAAAAAGTTCCAGAATGACACTGGCTCTGGCACTAGCCACGACACCCTGTTAAAAGTAAAAGCCGCATGAGTTTGCCTGCCTGTCTGCCTCTATTGCAGAGACACCCTCCTGCTGGGACTGTGCAAATCATGAGTAAAATCTCCCTCAGTTGTTCCCCCCAAATCCCCCCCCCCCCACCTCTTCAACTGCCCATGGTCTCTTTTCTAAGCTTGTGAAATAAATGCGCATGTATTCTGGAACTGAATGATCCGGAAGGTCTCTAATCCCCTCTCAACTCACCAAAGGAGTGTGATCTGAATGGAAGGGGTCAAGAGTGATTAGAGAAGCTGGCACAACTGAATGTCCTGAAAGCTGCTGCTTAAGGGGGGCTGAGGGTAGTCTACAAATCTCTCGACATGCCAGCGAAATCTTAATGTGAGACCAAATTGCTTTGGAGGACTAGACACAATGGTGATGACGTGAAGAAATGAGAATGAAGTTAATAAAGTGACTTGGCCTCTGTCTTGGCCCAATTTAAGATGGACGCCCATCCATGTAAATGCTCTGACATTTGCAATCATAACAAACTAAGTGGATAAAGACAAGTTTACAACTCTTGTACAAGTGCCACATTTCCTTTCACTTGCTCAAAATCCAAATGTACTGTGTGTTATAAAAGAAGCAAGGGCTTTCTCTCTTGTAGGAGAAGAGTTGCCGATGGAACAAAAAAAAAAAGATCAACTGTTGTTTCACACAGAAATAGTGTTGACGTGTGCGGTTCTCTATCTTTGATGAAGTCATCCGTTAGACTTGAAAACTTAGGCTGTGAAATAATAAACTGTCTGTGAATTATTCAGCTGGACTTTGGAATTGCACACTTTCTGTATCTCTAACTATACTCAACATTACTGGACTCGGTGAAGAAACCAAATCTATCAGCCCCTGTCACTCCTCAGCTTAAAAGTTTGCTCTGGAGATTTTCACGACTCTTTTAAAATATGAGGAGGCCAAAGTGGGGTAGAATGGCCACATAGTCAACTGAAGTTTTGAAGGCTGTTACAACATCAAAAGGATTAATCCCTCTCAGAACCACTTCTCTGACCAATCTGTCTGGGTGGGCCAGGAGAATAATCATGCGGAGGGGCCACGCAAAACAATATGGAGCAAAGGAGAGTGGAAGTGAAATTGGAGAGGAAGTCCTTCAAGATTTGCAGATGTGTTTTTCCAGAGTTTAAACTTAGTAAGTGCCATGGTCATTGCATCACTTTCTTCTGTGAAACACACAATTAGATATTTCACGCTGTTATTTTTCCATGCAATGAAAACAGGCAGTGGCCAGGGGCTGTCAAGATTCTAAAACACAAAAAAAGTTCCTCAAATGTAGCCCATAAAACTATATATTTCAAGACTTTTGAAACCATGTATCCGACACAACTCTCAAAATTGCAAAAATGTTGCACGTTTACGTTTTCAAGAATGATTTGAGAAAAAACACACTCAAACAAATTCACCATCCTGCTTTTCACACTTTTATGGTCAAACAATGAGATCTTAAGGGTTCTGAAATGCATATGAAACCCAGAGGTTCCCCTTCCTCCTGCTAGGGCTCTCTGATAGTCCCCTGTAAGTCGTCATGCATCATTTCTTCTCTTTCCTTTCCATCCACCTGCTAAGGCTAGTCCCACACTCGCCCTTCTTTAAAAGACCTTGTGGGAGAGCCACTCAGTCACATCAGCTCCCCTTTCTCTCATAAAAGGACTAAATGGGACAAGAAACGCCCGACAAAGCAGAGCAGCCAACCAGCTAAAGTGCAGCGGCTCCTGCTAAAGAGATTGGAGTGTTCTGGAGTAACCCTGGATTTGGCTCTTCTGTCTGACCACAGCATAGACAGTGGCAATAGACTTAGTAGGGTAGAGTGTTTAAAGTCCCCCCCCTCCCCCTCCTTCTCCTGAGGTCAGTTTTACTGTCATTTACAATGGAAAGTTGGGAATTAGGGTGAAATAGCTTCTTGTTAAAGTTATTCTCCACAAATTCCTCTCCAGTGCTGTGGAATATGTTCAGCTGTCCTCTATCTCCAATATCTGAGATAGCTTTGAAACTGTCTTATCTTTCATTTGTAAAACATTTTTTATAGATTTTAGATTTTTTTTATAGAACATAGATTTTATTTCATGCAACTGTGTTTAATTAAGTCAGATAGAAGCTTGGCATTTGCAGCAGCCTGGGCCGTAGCATTCACGCAAGTTTCCTCATAGAAGTTACATACTTAATTTAATGTGAATCATGCCATATTAAGATGTGTTTTAAGATAAAACATTATGTGATGCTTGAGAGAAAGAAGGAACTAATTCTTACCCAGAGGTATGATGCTTCATTTGCTGCTGATGTAATTAAACAGATGCTTTTAGTCAACAGGAAGGGTTAAAAGCCACATCATACAGTGAAGGAAGTCAGCTTTAAAAAGATCTGGACGTTGGTTATACTCTTGGGTTATGGGCCACACTGGAGGACTCAGAGGCTCCAAAGAAAACATTGACTGTTGATGATACACACCTAATGTAGATGTGGAAACTCTCTCTAACTATGGCAAGTTTTTGAGCCCATTATTCTGAGACTGCACAGATCTCATGGGAGGAGAGACTCAAATATGCAGGGCCCGTATTTTCAGTGTGCTTTATCAGTACAAAAGTGGACAAGTTTGCTTGAGGTGGAGTTATGGCCCGAATGGTTAGAATTTTTCACCAATGAACTTCCATTTGGGGTGTTCCAGAAAAGTTGGGTGTATCTAAGGAAATGTGTTAATAAAATATAGTCTGTTCTTCATCAGTCAGCACTGTGACCTCCTACAATGGATCTCATTGTGCAATTCGAAGGGGTAGACCGGCAGCAGAGAAATGTTTGCTCACACAGTGAAAGCCAACATGTGGATAGGTTGGAGTTTGTCCGTTCACCCGCTCACTTACACATGGAATCAGTCCGTCCACTCGCATACTTTCAGGTCAGGGATACTCATTTATTTAATCAAAGGCATCCTTGCAGGTCTATATGATTGACTAATCATTGTTTGCTCCTTAAGTCTTTCAAACTCTTATGTTGCCAAGGGCATTGGCTCCTAAAAGAAGGGAGTGAATAAGCCAGGGAGTGGAAGCTCACAAGTTCTAGATAAGGTGGATGAGGACTCTCAGGTCTCCTCAGTGTTCCTTGGTTGCTCTTTCATCTCTTGTACACTGACAGTTTCCCAGGGAAATCAAAGTCTCCAGTCGGTGGCCAGCCATTATGTTGAGGAAGGGGCCGTAACAATCGCCACAGTTGCCAATTAAGTCAACCTCTAGGACTGCTTAAAGTACAGATTCTGGGAGAAGTAGGGGGTATGGAAAGATTGTTAGAGGTTAGAGGTGTGCTACTTCTGAACTGCGGACACCTTCAAAGGCATGCTGTTGAAATAAATGTTGTATTTTGCAACAAATTCCTCATGACCCTGTATTGCTTGTAGGGCAAATGTGTATTGCTTGCCCTTGCAAAACTTGCTGCCATGATGATTTTTGTTTTGGGTGCCAGCACATTGTTACCTTTATGGTTTTTGTTGTGCTGCTATATGGTTCCTAGGGTGCTCTGTGTGGTTTTTAGACTGTTGCTATGTGGTTGCGAGGAGGTTTTGTGTGTTTACTAGCTGGTTCCTACTGTAAGAGGTTGCTTACTGGTCAAAATAGCCTGATATTCTGGTTCCTAGACTTAAATCGGGTCCCTCCTTCCAAGTAACTGGAATTTTTTGCCCATTTTATCGCTCGACAGCCAGCCACATTAGTCTAATTTCTTACAAATATATAAGCACACCTCTCTTCAACAAGTTGCTCAGTTTGAGGTATCATTCATGTCCGTAGCACAAACTTGTGGGATAACTTACATCACAGTTTTAATACAGTACTTCTTTGGGACTTCTTGAAATCCCTAACACCAAGTATGAGCAATAGTTTCCTTTAAACTGTGATGTGTCTGTGCCAAGTAACTCACTGGTACATTTACATACTGGTGTTTATTGGAATTACACAACTTCAGGTATAGTTACTCAGGTCATCCGTAATTGCTAAAACCAGACACACTGTTCTCCACAAACATTTACGGGGTGCAGTAAAACCACAATGACTCAATTACAGCTGTGTTGGATTCGCTGGCTCAATGCTCTGACCACAGCACCCCGTCTCAGAGAGAGATCAGAGAAGCAGGGGAGGGAAATCATTCATTATACGGGACTCTTTGCTCATTAGCGTCCCTTTTGTTACTTGCCCTTTCTCCCTGTCGTCTCCTGGTGCCAGGCAACACTGCGGGCAAGAGACTGGCACACCTGCAATTGCAGTCTTTGTGCACGCTGCCAAAGGACCAATCAAGCATGTCTGTCACATCCTTAAAACAGACACACACACACACACACACACACCTGGGCTAGGCGCTAAACAACATCAGGGCCACCAGCGATGTGTGTGACTGCTTGATGCATGGTGTGTATGTGTGTGTGTGTGTGTGCATGTGTGCAATGGAAGAAGACCCTCTTTGTCCCTTTCTTTCTGGGCTATCCTCTGTTCTTAAAGGTTTATTCATGATATCGTCTCAGTGGTTCCAACAGAGTCTTGGCTTTCTTCAAGCAGACTGTTCATTTAGAAAAGCAGTCTATTGACTATACAGAAGAAGAGTGTCTTTTCACTGCTGTCCTCTTTACAGGGTTGTGTAGTTTGTTCATGTTCAGAGAAAAGTCCCTCTCTCTACTGTTATGTCTTTTCAGTAATACAAATAGAAATAAAAATAAAAATTCGGTCATTTTTGACTGACACGCGAAGAGGACCAGAGTGGTAAACATAGGAAGCCTGTGAATGATATGAAAATTACCAATTTTATTCAACTTTAAAATTCAAAGATTGTTTTAAAGCTACACCTCATACACACTTTTAAATATGGACATTTATGTTGGTTTATGTCTATGTATTCTTCATGTCCTGGACCCTTATTTGCACAGGGGTGTCAAACTCAGTTCCTGAAGGGCCACGGCCCTGCAGAGTTTAGCTTCAACCCTAATTAAACACACCTGATCAGCTAATCAAGTCCTTCAGGCTTATTTGAAAACTGCAGGTGTGTGTGTGTGTGTGTGTGTGTGTGTGTGTGTTGAAGCAGGGTTGGAAAAAAACTCTGTAGGACTGTGGCCCTCCAGGAACTGAATTTGACACCTGTGGCTTAAAGGAAACTGTATATAAAATCAAAAGTACCTTTTAATAAGAGATCTGTACAACATGATGATTTGATTTATTGTGAATAAAATTACCTTAAACCAAAAATGGCATAAAGGCATTTTACTTGCTCGATCAATATCAATATCAATATCAATATCCAAGAAACTGACATTGAAACACTGCTATTTTGGGAACTAGTAGAGGACCGAATCATACCTGATATGATTATGTAATGTAGTGTGTAGTGCAGATTATAATCACACATTATTAGTACTTGTCACATGGCATGTTTGATATTGGTATTATATTGTGTTTAAGAGAAAGTTTTCTAATAAAATGAAAACTGAAGCCATGCGGTGGAGCGTCATATGAATCACAACTATATACTGATGAAAGGCGGGAACAAGAAACGACAAGTCATTTTAAATTCAGTTTATTCAGTCATATCAGTTGCAGTCAAATCCATTCCATTCAGTTCATTTCAGTTTACTGAGTCACATCAATTGATTCAGTCATGCATTTGATTAAGTGAAATCTAGTTAACTCATTTGATTCAGTCCTATTAAATGGGATTTTTGACTTGAATAAAATCAGGCCATTTAAAGAGAAATCTCTAAAGAGCTGAAGGATGCTTCGTACAGTAATGGTATCTGGCATTAGTGGTTTGATGATTGAGTCAGTCTGAGTGAGAGACTCACAGCTGGCTGCGCTGAGGAGAGAAAGACAAGAGAAGGGAAGGGGTGGACATTTGGGGGTGTTTCCTTTCCTCTCCTCCCTCTATCTCTCTCTCTCTCTCTCTCAGTGTGAGCCAGGAGCTCTGCGCAGAGAGCCGCTTCTCATTCAAACCTCCACAGAAAGCTAGCGCGGGATGTTATACTGTATGTAGTATGTGCGCCGGAACAAAAGCGGAGTGAGACATAATGAGCGGGCGGGTTCTCAACGGGAAAATGCTGCAGCTTCAGGGTCAGAGAGCAGGACGGACAACACACTATCATCTCTCAAGGTAACGCGAACGTGTGCTGGGCTACCTCTGAATCTCAACGCGATTTCTTTATTGTTTCAATACGCGAGAGTTCAGCTGTGTCAGTGCGGTTCAATTGACCAACTGATTTAAATATCAATGCAGCCTATAGGGTACAGATTCGGTCCAAAGAAACATTATTGTCAAAATAATTTTGTATCAATTCAATTTAATGTGTAGCCCAATTTGTTGCCTAATCGCTCTCGCGGGAGACCGTAATTAATTGGTTTTTAAACCTCTCGTTTAATTTCTCACGGATACGCGCATGGGTGTGAGAGACATTCCTGTCTTTGTGTCCGTGAGTTGTGTTAAAGTGTGCAATGTGAATAGTTGCGTGTCACCTCTGGTTTGTGAGTGTGTCAGGCGGAGGCGTTGAATGTGAATGAATGGAGGTGTGTATCGGTGCAATGCGGAGGGGGGACAGACGGATATCTCGCGTCAGGAGGAAGTATTCTCCTATTGTGTGATGACTGTTTGTGGATTGCCTGAAGCGGAGGTTATTCAAACTGTAGAGGACGTGCACTGTGCTTTTTTTCTTTACATACAGTGTCTTGCTATAGTGTGCTGCATTCCTCACTGACCTACATAAGAGGATGCGAGTGGGGTGCTGCTGTGAGCCGGTGCTCCACATTTACACGAACTCTGTGGTGGCTGCGTCTCAAAACGTGAGCTGCCTATCTAGACAGAATTTTGTGGCGTTATAGATGTGTTCTAACGCCCTTTTGGAATTCATATTCAAAAGGGGGCGTGTCTGCTGTCATATAACTAGTAGTGCATGTTTTTTTTACAAAGGCCAATAACTAGAGGTAGGCCTATATATATATATATATATATATATATATATATATATATATATATATATATATATATATATATATATAATTTTTTTTTTTTTTTTTTTTTTTTTGCATAAATCATAGATTTACAGAGATAAAGGCTGTATATGAAACGTTGTTTCACATGTTGTTTCCAAGGGTGGGCTTTATTTCTAAAAGTTTATTTCTGTAGGCTATAGTCACATACTTCAGTCTTGACTAGGCCTACAAAAAAAACAAACAAAAAAAAAACTATTGAACACTGTAACTGCTAAAAATAAAAATATCTGTAAAAAAATATACAGTTCTTTAAACACACATTGTCCCATAGTGGGGCATCTTGCTTCAGCATGGGGTAAGTTGTCACAATGGAACCTGCTGTTAAAAAGCCTATTATAGACTTAAATATAAACTATAAAAATACAAAATATAAACAGAAAAATAATTATATATCACAACAGGCAACATACCAAAATGTCAAACCATTAACTTGATGATTTACATAAATATACATATACATATAGATGTAACATTTTAAAACATGACAACTTCACAGATTTGGGGGATATATATATATAATATATATATATATATATATATATATATATATATATATATATATATATATATATATAGATATATATATATAGATATATATATATATATATATATATATATATATATAGAGATATATAGATCATTTTTGTTGTATATAATATTTACTCAATGGTAAAATAACTTTAATATTATTTACATTTATTTTTACATATATTTAATTGTAAAATATCTAATTTTATTTTTAAAATTTAATTGGAATTTAATAATATTAAACGATTTGAAAACAGAGCTCTTTTTCTCAGACCTCTGTTAGTCAGCCAATTCAATTTCTGATCATCTTTAAAAAATCACAATATTAGACAATTAAATGTCCTGGCCAATATATTTGGTTTATCATTATTAACTACCTTATTTTTGTTCTTACTGCTCAGTCTAACACATCAGGCCACAAGAAACTGCCACAACTGAAAAAAACAAAACAAAAAACACTAAATAAACATGACATTTTGACCCCATGTCCGCCCCTTCAGTCAGGATAAAGCTATCACTTCTGTTAGCTGCAGTGCTCTTATGCTGCTCCACGTGCTATTGGAAATGTCCTATTTCCCACTCCTGAAGTTGTGATTACGAGTTTGTCCCATTCAAGTGCTTTGTCGTCAGAAAGAACAGAAATCATGAAGGACACCAGGTTTATTCTTGCCTATTTATTGGGAAAGTCTTGTTGAAGCCTAAATGATATTTAGCGTCCCATTCATTGACAAACAGTTTGTGGCCCGCCCATCTCAGGAACTTGGGTATCAAAATTATCCCCAAGCTTCCCAGTGGTAAATAAGACAAATCCAATTTTCTAGGAAACTCATATTTACGATAATTCAGATAGCATGTGAAGGCAGCATTAACTAACTTAAAATCGGACCTCTCCCCATGAAACTAACAGACGGTGCCCCCTCTTTCCCCGCTGCCCTTATTGATTTTGACCTTGAAATGCACAGCCCTGTTTTTGCTTTTGGATGGCTGACCCCTTAAATCGACCCCTTATGTAAAGTCATTAGGAACAAAGAGATCAAGCCGTCACTGCTCTGAGCGTTTAGCCATTAATGCAGTGCACAAGTTTTCTTTGTGTCTTTGACAAAGACCAGTTTCTCAACTGGTCGGCCTTATCAATTATATCATGAGTGAGTCTCTCCAAAGTTGGCAGGTTCAACCTCTTTATCTGTTTGTTTAAGTTGCTGGGCAGTTTAAAATCAAACAATGGAACTGCCAGAAGGTGATATATAGTCCGGCAGCTGGCAGAGAGTGTCATTTTTACAGGAATGAGAGGAATTATTGTTTCTGTTATGACTAGTTATTTTTGTGCTATGCAAAGCACCAGTCTGTTATGCGGTGTAGCTAAGGTTGCTTGGTCTGGACTTGTCAGTGTTGCCTGAGAAGTCAAACCAAACCTGTTTGACACAAACTGGCTTTGTGGGTGTTGGACATGAGTCACTTAAGGTGTGTTCACACTTGTAGTTCGGTTCACTTGGTTCATTTGGTCCGGACCAAAAAAACAACAACAGCATGGTCCGCTTAGCATTCACCTTGGGTGAACCTAAAGGCATAGGTATATGTTAACAATCTGATTGGTTGGCTTTTATGATGCATATTTCACAACAGAACTTACAACATCCAAAACAATGCTGTGTTCTGGAATAAATGCGCTCGTTGTGTGTGCGTAACCTACATATGATGGTATTTTGACCAGCTGAGAACTTGTGAAGAGCTTATAAATGTGTAAAGGAGTGAAAAAAGTGTCAGGAATCCCTCATTCACACACACAAACGAAGATTTGCTGCGAGGAGACGCGGTTCTGATGCCTGTACCGAACTGTGATGAGCAACATCACTTCGTCTGCATGTCTGGTCCCTGTTGCAATCATTTTTAATTCGAACCGCACCAGTCCGCTTGCTTGGTGCGCACCAGAGTTCGGATAGCGTTCACACTTATCCAAATGAACCGCACTAACAGAGCAATCGCACCAGGGTTCATTTTAATCGAACCACACATGCCAAGTGTGAGCACACCCTTAAACCTGCTTAAATCAGGTCCTATTCTTGAGCAGTTGAGTTTTACTGCCGTCGTGGATGAGCTTCCTGCAGTGAACTGTTTGTAGCTACAGGGGGTGGGAAAGGATGTTCTACTCCATTAAAGCAAATAAGGTTACTACAAAGCTTTTGTCCTGTCTACTATTGATGCAGACGACATGCTGGTCTGATCATCTCCAACATCAGGATGAGAACAGCAGCCACAATATCCTGTTTTCAGGGGAATATTTGCTCTGACAGTGTTTTGCTAAATGATGGGACCATTTATGGTGCATCATGAAATCTTCCGTTTGGACACCATTTTGGGGTGATTTGATTTCCATTGATTTGTATTTTTTTATATGGTAAAAAAAAATGCATCAATGCATTTTTTCACCCGTGGTAACTACATGTGTTGAGATGGTAGTCCAAGACATGTTGAGATGACATCTGATAACTACATAGTATTTGTTCGTTTGTCTCCCAGTTCTACCTTTAAAGTAGATTACTGTAGTTTAGCCTTAAAAGGATTTTGAGTAGTTTTTAAAGGTACTTATCATGATATCACACAGTAAATGGGGTTTAATTCATATGTGTGTGTTTTAATTTACACACTACTGCCACACTATCAAAAATCCAATACAAATAAAATAGTAATTTTTATAATATTATTACAATATAAAATACATGTTTTCAAAAGTAATTTATTCCTGTGATCAAAGCTGTATTTTCAGCATTATTAACCCAGTCTTCAGTGTCACAAGATCCTTGAAATCATTCTAATATGATGATTTGATAATCAAGGAACAAAGAGAGTTATTATAAATCTTGAATGCTGAATAATGAATAGAATAGAAAGTTAAAAAGAACAGCTTTTATTTAAAATATAAACCTTTTTATATTGTCTTTCCTGTCACTTTTGATAAATTTAAAGCATCCTTTCTGAAAAAAAAAAAGAAAAACACTTGATTGGTAGTATTATTATGTTTTTGCCAGTCCAATTAGTCTGTTGATATTTGGCCATTTTGAGATTATCAAGATTATCTTATCCATTAAAGTGATTTTTTGGGGGTAAAAATTGTGTAAAATTCCATTTAATTTCAGCTATTTTACGCAAGTATCATTTTGCCATTGTATTATTTTATATTTGCATTATTTCAGCCGCTCTGCTCTTATAAACCCCTACTGGTTGGCGAGTTTTAATGGAAATATCAGACTAACAAGTATTGATTGACAAAGCTCCATTATGCTGGTCAAGAATGTGTCATTTCCATGCATTTGGCATTGAAGCATGAGGAACTTGGCAAATCACAAGATTCTAATAACCTCTGCAAAACATTCAAATCGTTGTTATTTAAATAAGCCAGCAGAGTATTTAGACCGTCGCAGGTCATAATTCTTGTTAACCTCAGCAGCACTGGTTCCTCATGTCTCTGCGGATTCGGACTCTTAAGGATTCGTTTTTTGAGTCCATGCCTGCGTATTGTTATGGTGAAGTGCGTGCAGTTGGTCTTCAGCAGCTGGAAGGAGAAGGAGGAGGAAGAGGCCACGCTGGGTTTAACAGTGGCCACAGCTGCTATGAGTTAGGCCCGCGCTTCATTCACTCTACCTCTCTGTCCTCCCCTTTGCCTGTCCCCCTCTTTCAAACCAAAACATTTCCCTCAGCATCCTGGATTCAAACGGGAGTATGTCCGTTAAATCAACCGACAACACTGGAGGGCAGCCATGAGAAACTCGAACTCCAAGAACATGTGAAATACTTGTGATGGAGCTCATTGGTTAAGATGTCCTTCAGGTTGCGATACTGTTCTGAAACTGAAGCTGGAATAAACTGTAAAAAGTGAATAGTTGGATCAACTTAAAAAAAATACTTCAATTGGTAACACCTAAATAAATTAAGTTTTCTCAACTTAAATTATCACGTTTTTCACAATAATTTAAGTTGAGAAAACTTAATTTATTTAGGTGTTACCAATTGAAGTAATTTTTTTAAGTTGATCCAACTCTTCACTTTTTACATTCCTGACCTTCCCTTCTTTTTACCATTGGATTTTTTGGGGATGTCACATTTGCCAATGGTAAAGAGGACCTATTATGTTAAACTTTCTGTGTAATGCCGCTGTTTTGAGCATGAAATTTTCTGCAAAGTTACAAAGTCACTCAAAGGGAGTTATTCTCTATATCAATAACACTGTTTCTAAACTCCCTGAAACGCCTAGTCTTGACCGGTAAGGGACGTGACATTTTCCAAACACGTTCGAAGCGAACGTGCAAGCACAACACACTGGTCCAGCCGACCAATCAGAGCACATTGAGCTTTCAGAAGCAGATGCTTCATGGAGCCAGGAACTAAACAGAGCGTTACTGACAGACTGGGAAAAGAGGTGCTGCAACAATGGAGAATATGGGGAAAATATATATATTTAAACATTCAAGCATGAAAACCTATTCTAGTAGAGTCCAGAAACAAAATCAAGCAGAATCAAATCCTCTTTAAAATATTGGTCATCATTTTGCCCCCCTGCAAACCCATATTGATCGACCTCTAATATACTATGTTTGAATCACATCTTTAATAGATCCTTAGTAAAAGAGAAATCATGATAATAATAAAGAGAGCGTTTTTGTGTCAGGATGCTCAAATCTAAGGATTGGCCTTGATTTTTAAGTAATTCTACAGTGGGAAAGACGTCCACAGGAATAGCTTAGTTTTGCTCATAAGGCCCAGATTAAGCCTTGTCCAAAACCGCCAGGGATTTTCAATAGAGAATCCCCTCTGAGCAGTTTCATTAAGCTTAATCTGGGCCTGGGAAAATGGCCACTAAAATCCCAATCAGCAATTAATTATTGACCAAAACAAGTCTTAATCTTGGTAGCCCTTAAGTGTGTGTGCGTGTATATATATATATGTATGTGTGTGTGTGTGTGTATGTTCTCTCCTCAAATTTAAACACTTTGAGGAGAGAATATGTTATGGAAAGAGCAGCAGAAAATGATTACAGGTGGGATCGCGCTTCAGAACAGCATTAATGAATTATTCACAGACCATAAATCTGGATTGAGTCTCAAGTGTTCTGCTTGCTCAATATTTTTACTTTCCCTGGCTTTCTGCTCTGTAGAAATTGTTGCTTAATACCTTCGAGTCTGGTTCACATGATTTGGGTTCGCAGACATCAACTTTACAGAGTTCATGAGACTGTGAGCAATGGAACGGACAGTCTGTAGGGGCCTACAGGAAATCCAATGAGAAGATGTGGGCCAAAATGTCCAGCTTACTCATGTTTGTGTTACCAAGCTCAGCGTCATGCTGGTGAATGTTCTGTATATGCAGATTATATTACATGGATGAAGTTAGTCAAAAATAAAACCTTTTAAGGATGGGGATGAGTAAGGATGGTTGACTAGTCATTGACAGTTAGTTAGATGAGTAAGACTGGAGTAATGATGCTGGAAAATCAGCTTTGATCACATGAATAAATTACATTTTAAAAAATTTATTAAAATAGAAACATTTATTAAATTCTAATAATATTTCAAAATAATTTTCTATTAGTATTTTCTATCTAATAAAGGCAGCCTTGGTGACATAGACAGAAAAAAAATGGTATACCAACCCTAAACTTTGGAACAGCAGTAATTCTTTAAAGGGGACAAATACAATATGGATTTATGTCATCAAAACAATCTCAAAGAGAAGATAGTTAGCATTGTATCCGCAGAGAGATTATCTGTATCTTATTAACCCCCCTCCCCCTCTTTCAGCGGGTTCAAGCTCCTCTCAAAACTTACACACATCTGCCATAATCTGGACAGATGGAATATAGTGTCATTATTGGGAAGTTGCTCTAACTTGATATATAATCCTCGCTAATCCCTTTTGTACAGGCTTATTTGCTTTGCTAGGCTTGCGAAACCAGGCCTGTTATTTTATCTTGTTGTCTTCCATTTTAATACATGCAATGGAAATAATGTCAGGGAGGAAATACATTTCTGTTTTCACATGAAAAGCTGGCCGATCAGATAAATGACTGAGTGCTATTCTCCCGGTGAGAATAGCACTCAGCGTAACACTGTTGGGCCATGGACAGCTTTTGGCAGACAGAGACCCTCTGTGACCTGCCTCCATATGTTTACCATACAGAAGAACATGGAGAAGGTGTCCGTGTCATTTAAAGGTCGTCTGACGATCCATCAGTTTAACTGTCAAACCCATTTGAAGATGATGCATTTGCAGAACTGAATTATAATGCATGCATCTTTCATAAGCATCATGCATTTGGTAAGCTGTCTTGGTCTTGCGTCGTCAGGCCAATCTGTTCTCCAAAGCTTAGCTGGTTAGGTGGTCCTGCACCCCGTATTGTGGACCATCTGTGCCACCAGTCGCAGCCATTTCTCCGCCCACTCTTCACACACGCATACAATTTACCTGCTACAATAGAGACAAATGATGATCAGAATGATTATTAAATTCAAGATCACTATGATGAGGGATGAATAAGTGGGTTATTGTACAGGGAGATTATGAACAAAGTCACAGGTGGCTTGAAATCAAGGAGGAAAAAGCATTCAGACAGACAGACATTATAGTTTTGGTAGTTGACGTATACTTCATCTTTTTAAAATTGTTTTACATTTGATAAATATTTTATTTGATATTACTGTTTTGTTAGCAAATATTAATTTAAGGTTAACATTGATGGGCATATTACTTTATAATATTTTTAATCTTATGTTTTTGCCTTTACAAGTCCATTTTAATCAGGACAAGTTGATTTTTTAAAAAGTGCTAATATTCTAATTAATGGCTGTCAAATAGTATGAGCATGCATAATAGTATTTGTAAAATAATTATTATTATTATGTGTGAAATATTTTAAAATGGAATAGCATCACCCCAGGACATCAACTTTCAATAATAAAAAAAAAAATGTTTCAAGTCAACTACCTTTTAACCATATCAAAGTTTTGCAAATAATGTACTCCTACTATACACTATCTACTGTACAGATTGCTATCTTAAAAAAAAAATCTTGATGTGCAGCCAAGTCTACAGTACACCTGAGCCAAGTTTGGCAGTATATGTTGGCTTTAACCATGCCTTTGTTCTCGCCTGAGGGGACAACTGTAACATTGCTTCAACAATGGTGCATTTCATGCAACAGCGATCATTTTCAAATCTACTTGAACACATTTTCATGTGCGGTGAGAATGACTTGTGTCTTGTGTTTACATGGTAGTTTTAAGTGTTGGACACGCGTGTCGTTTTTGCTCTTAGCCGTCACTCCCTCTGGATTCTGTGTGACCAGTTGCCGTTGATGAAAGAGGATCTGCCACCTGTCATTTGGCATTCCAGTATTTTGCTGGGCAAATTGGGATGGGCAAAGCACAAATTATGCAGAACATGTAGGCAATTGATATATGCTTCTGTATGTGTTGAAGATAAAGGCCATATGCTTCTGGTGACATATTCAGTTACTGGCTAGTGGAGTCAAAAGCAGGACTGGAACCCGTATATGTTTAAATATGTGTGTATATTCAGCCTTTTAGTAATATCTTGACGTAGACTTTTTTATTCTGAAATGGAAAAAGTGCACAATGTTAGTTGCATTTATGTTGACAAAAAATTATATTGAATATGATATAAATACTTGATACACCACCTGGACCTAAGTCATGTTACTGTTTATGTGTCATTTATATTATTTTTAAACCAAATCTATTGCTTTTTTGGGATTTAAATTGTGTAATTTGAAAATAGTTGAGGACCCAAGATATACACCTGAGGAACACCACATAAAAAACACCAAGTATAGACTGTTCATTGTTTTCCATTTGTATTGTCCATGTGTACTTTTTGTGTTTGATGTAAGTGTGGATAGATTCCATGAGAGAACTCATTCTTACTATCCCCTAAACCCCCAAATTGCATTTGAATAGCACTTGGATACCTTCTTTAGAAACGCACTATTGCTGTTATCTGCTTGCCTTGCATCCATGCAATTAAAGTTAATGTTTGGTTAAAGGTGGAGGGGAATGGGTGGGAGGACGCTTTATCTTCAAATCACTCTCGTTTTTTTTTTTTTTTTTTTTTTTCTTCTTCTTTTTTTTTTCCTAGCTGGCGGGGCTCGGGCTCTCTGCAATTATGGCGCAGCCTTGACACAATGTTATTGTGTTTTTATTGAGAGCCCTGTTCTGGGAAGGGAGGACAGATAGAGGAGTGTGCTTCAGTTGGAGAAAGATGGCTCTAACAGCACTAGCGTAATTAGCTCAGCGGTGTCTGTCTTTTTATTTAGCTTTGAGAACAATTGCACTTGCACAATTGGACCGAATTCAGTTTGTTTTGTTTTCTAAAAATGTGTACTGGATATGGAAGTTAATGTTGATTTACTATATCACTATATATCTCACTATGATGGTAAAAAAAAAAAAATACTTTTAAAGAAATAAAAATTCACCTAGGCTTATTTTCACAAAGGAAACAAAAACCTAAATAATCTTACACCTTTTTCTGTTTCACTCAGACATACATCACATTAAGGAAGTAAATAGTTTGTGAACTCAGTTTCGTGTTGACTTTAAAGCTGA
This sequence comes from Scardinius erythrophthalmus, assembly GCF_964197995.2. Classification (NCBI taxonomy): domain Eukaryota; kingdom Metazoa; phylum Chordata; class Actinopteri; order Cypriniformes; family Leuciscidae; genus Scardinius; species Scardinius erythrophthalmus. The sequence goes on from NC_138235.1 coordinate 15,112,047, forward strand.
ATAGGAATCCTGTGCTTCCATTAGTCTTTTTATAATCCTTTAATCTGAGGTTACAGTATTTTGTGTTATCAGTGCTGTTTAAGCCACTTCTGCTTCTCATTAGCTTTTTTTCACACGAACTAAAGCCCTATGAGGTCCATCTGGTTTAAAAAAAATAAAAAATCACACCCAATGACACCATGAGCAGGGCTGGCCAGGGGAACGCAGCATCTCCAATAGGTCGCTGTGCTTATCTACATTTTCCCCTTCCACAGAACAACATCAAACAAACAGTTTTAGTCTGGGTTTATCGAAAACCGCATGGTGTCTTTGGCATGCCTTTGAAGAGAGCCCTGCGACTGTGGGATGCTGTAGGTAAATCCGAGGTTTTCAAGGTCTCCTCGCCCTCCTTTTCCACATTACCTGCGGCAGAAATTCTGCAGGGAGGCTCTTTAAAGTGACACTTTTGTAAAATAAATCTAGATCACACAGATGAGATGTTCCCTGTGATTCAACTCATACATCATAGCTGTCGAGTTGACAGGTTTGAAGAAAGATTGTAGTGTTTTAAGTTGCACATATGGCACCCTTGCAGTGCATCAAAGCAAAAAAAAAAAAAAAAACAGCTGCCAAATGAGACGTCGGATCTCACAAATATTCCCAGCTGTAGAGGTAAACACGACATCCAGTTCAACCATCATGACACACTGCTGTCATCTCAGGTGTGGAGATGAGTATTTTGAGGGTAAACACAGAGCTTGTCGCTTCAGGTGTTTCAAACAGCCCTGAAACCTGAACCCTGATCATTATCGCTCATAAAGAGAGCATCAGTGTTTCACCTCAGGGCTGGCCGACTCACAAAACAGCTCAACGTGCTTAGATATCTTATAATGACAGACTTCTCAGAATGTGCCGCTACTTAATCCAGTCTTTAGGTGTCACTGGGACATCTAAGGAATTTAAAGCATCTGGAAAATGAAGACTGGACGTGGAAATGGAGGGAAAGTGTGGAAACTGTATTGTGTTTTGTGGATGAGGTTCAAAGGCCATTATGACGTATAAAAGCCACTGACGAATTGTCTGGAGTAATTCGACTTTTTTTTTGTGTGTAACTTCAGCTATCAAAGGTTGTTTTAGTTTTAGATTTTAGTTTTTTTTATGTTTTTGTGTTTTATTTGCTTTGCTTGGTTTTTGTTTTGTGTTTTGCTTTGCTTTGTGCTTTTCTCGTTTCTCTTTTTTGTTTTTTAGCTTTGCTTGTTTTTTGTTTTGTGTTTTTCTTTTTTCTCTTTTTTTTGTTTGCTTGTTTTCTGGTTTGTGCTTTACTTGTTTTTGCTTTGCTTTACTTTTTTTCTTTCATTTTTTTTTTTTTTTTCGTGTTTTGCTTTACAGATTTGTCTGTAAACACTGTCGAAAAACTCGTTGGCGACTCTCAGATACCAGAGGCTATAGATCAACGACATCAAAGCAGATGGGACATTCTTTAAAACGTCTTCTTCATTCGGGTTCGAACAGCGTGAGGGAGCGCAGTAATGACAGAATTTTAGCAGATTTTTTTTGCCGTAAAGCAATTCGTTACATCGCGAGACCTGATATCACGCTGACCCAAAGTTGCAAGGGAGGTTTTTCGGCTCACAGGCGCTTGGGGGGCGCGAGACGACCACCATTCAACCCGAAAAAAGTCATATAACTATTCCAATGACTCCAATGAGGTAAAAAAAGTTACTTAGTTCACCTTTAAGAGATGTAATATTAATAGAAAATATTTTTCTTTCCGAGTCTTATTTTCAAACGCATGCAATACTGTCGTCATGTTAGACATTAAACAACATTTAACACTTTGATGGGGCCATATGTCTTTCTATTAAATTAAAAAAAAATGCAAGGGAACCAGCAGTGATTTAGTTTCCAAGAGAACATTGCAAAATGAAGAAATGTCATCCCTAAGTCAGCTGTTTGAGACAGACTCAGAAAGATGAGAAGCCCCTGTGATTGTGTTTCTTGTTCTTATATAAAGACAGCAGTTACATAGCACACATTTTATCTTCTAGGAGCCGTTCAGTTTCCTTTGTGACACAACAAGCTTATCAATTGTTGCTTCTGCCTGGAAGGGCTTCAGCTGTCTTTTTTTAGCATATTTGCTCAGTGATGTGAGGATGGCCTTATCACTTTCTCAGGGTTTATCAGATCCTCTGTGACAAGATGCGGTCTTATCTCAAAGGCACCTTCCATTCTGGAGTATTTGCTTCCTCATACACCAGGATCCGACAAAACCAGATATCCTTGTGAATGTTTGATGAGATTCTGAAATACATTTAAAGTATGAAAAACATCCAAAGTGTTAAGTTACTCTGAAAGGAATATGAATCATATGTTGGAATGTGGATCATCTCCTACTCTGTGCTCATAGCAAGTGGTGCCACTGACCATATGCACATACACATCAGTTTCAGATCATGGCCTTTATTCGCAAAATAGGTATCAGTGTGCCCCATATATACTGGAATATACCTTTATGCCTAGCAATCATCATATTTCAGATAAATTGAAGAAATGGAGTACTTTAGTAATCCAGCACAGTAAAATAATCTACTGTTTAATTCATAATCCGGAGAGCGATGAAAGTGCTTTATTTTAATGTATGCAAAAACATAATCTGTCCTCTCTTCAAGAATGTGTTGCTTCCATCGCTTAGCTTTTGAAACTCAATAACACCCAGAATTACTTTCATTTGGATGTGCACAGATATAAATGAGTATTTCAGTTACAGTAGATTATGTGAAAAAGGTGTTTACATTACAAAGGATTCAAATTAATACAGACATATGCCAGATGTCTTACTCTGAATGCATGTAAACGTGGTCATTGACCTGTATCAGTGTGAGATCGCCATGCCTGAATCGAACTCTGTCTTATTAATAATCTGCTTATTCACATTATAATTTTTTCCCTGAAAGCCACTTATAAGGGTAGTTAACAGGGCTTGGCATTACCTTTTTTTGCTCACCAGCCACTGTGGCTAGTGGTTTTCCAAAGTTAATAGCCATTTAGCATTTTCACTGGCCACAATTTTGACATCGATACCATGGGGGAAAACTGCCAAATAGATATGTTTAATATTATCTCATAATTTGCCAGCAGGTATATTAGGCTGCTGTCACTTTAAAACCTGACGCATAGATCCATTATACTGTTACACACGCATTTTCTTTCTCAACTGTTTATGTTTGCTTAAAACAACTGACTGTGTTTACGTGAATACTTGCCAAGAGACCGGCATTTTGACATTATTTTCTGTGTATTTGACTGTTTAAGTCAAATCTGCAGGAAGGAGTAAAATTATGTGCAATACGTGCAAACGTGCAACCCCACGCCGAAATCCAAGCCCTGTGTAACACCAACAATATTTATCCGCAGCAAATGAAACGAGTGAGTGAGTGGAGGCGGGTTTGTGTGTAACTCGCTGTCGGAGAGAGTGTAAGAAAGTGCAGCGGGTATCATGTATCTATTATGTGGGCTATTGGAAGCATTTCAGATATTTCAGGATCGATATGTATAAAAAAATCTATTTTTGACAAGACTTAATTGCAGTTAGCTTATTAGCCAAAGTGAATGCGTTACACGCCACTGCTGAAATACACATGCATTTGGCGGGTGTTAATGTCAAGCCCTGGTAGTTAGTATTAATCTCAACAAAACCAGGCATGATTTATATTTCATGACCATTTTCTGTCCTCTGTTTGAATTATCATGCCTGTTTTTCACACTGTCCCTTTAACCCTCTGGGGTCTGAGCTGTTTTCTGGGCCCTGGAGGTGTTCTGACATGCTCTGACATTTGTGCTTATTTCTGTTACTTGTGACATTTTCATGGCTAAAGTCTAATTACACTGTATTCAGCACAAACTCTGCTACAATAATATGTCAGCATCATGTATGTAAAAGTTTGTAGTTTTGAGGTAATGACATTTATGCGTGGTTTGTGAAAATACAAAAATAAATTCTCACTGAAATAAGGTCATGAAACCCATACTGATTATTTCTTCACAAGACTTTTGAAAATTGTATGACGTAGCCTAGAATATTTGCTCCAAAACTATGTGAAAATCACCCCGACTGCTCATTCAGATAAGACAATATATTGATTTAAAATTTGCAAGACATGTTTTGTGTGAGAAAGCTTTATGCGAAGAGGCGTGAACATCATGAATATTTAATTTCTTTAACACCTGAGAAAGACACAGACCCACCCCTAACGGCCCTATTAGGAGCTATCAGGCCCTATCTTTCTGAGCAACCTTGCACAAAGAATGAGGAGATTTAAAAAATAATGAATTTTTGATTTTTGGGATTTATTTACAACACAACATAATCCAAATATACACAACAAATGACAAAAAAGCACACTATTTAACACACTGAACTAAAGACAGAGACTTAACCAGACTTGTTCACCTTTGTGCCATTCCTGAAACATAGTACATACCTTTCATTTCCAAGGTGTTTGATTTTTCACTTTACAGAGACTTATGTGAATGTTGAAGTCAGCAGGACTCCTCCACTGATCCCTGAAAAAAAAACAAAAAGAAAAAAAAACCCGCTGTGAACAGACTGATATCAAGAGAAACTTGGGCTGCACGATTTGGGGAATACATTTTAGATTTTTCAGGTTAAAATTGCTTTTTAAAATGTACAGAACACACACACACACACACACACACACACACACACACACACACACACACACACACACACACACACACACACACACACACACACACACACACACACACACACACATACACATATACACACATTTGTTAGGTTTGTTGTGCCTTGTAGGCATAAGCTATGTACTGTGCTGCATAAAATAATAATAGCAATAGCCTATAAATCATTAAAAAGTAACACTTCAACACTTCACTGCACTAGAGAAACATATATTGATAATCATGTTACTTCAATCTCATTTCATAATGTCATAACGAAAATAAACATTTGGAGTAAAAAAAAAATGATGCCGATTGTTTGGCGCATTTTGCTTTCCAAACGCGTGCAGAGAACATTTACTGAAGCGATCAAGCCGCTCAAAACTATTAAACTAATTATTGTTATACATCTATGTTTCAGCAGATATCCATAAACACAGTATTTAACAGTAAACACGGTTCTAAACATTATAATATTCACCATAGTATACACTCATACTAGCCTACTTTAATAAATAAATGTAATATTTATTAATATTATTTAATAAGCTTATTTAATAAATAAGCTTTCCATTGATGTATGGTTTGTTAGGATAGGACAATATTTGGCCGAGATACAACTATTTGAAAATCTGGAATCTGAGGGCGCAAGTTGTCCATTTATGTTTGCGATTGTGCTGCATTCACTCACAAAAATAAGTGTTTTATACATTTATGGTAGGAAATTTACAAAATATCTTCATGAAACGTAATATCCTAATGATCTTTGGCATAAAAGAAAAATTGATAATATTGACCCATACAATGTATTGTTGGCTTTTGCCACAAATATACCCGTGCAACATAAGACTGGTTTTGTGATCCAGGGTCACAAATAGTCTAGATGGACTGGTGAGGTTTGTGTAGATCAATGTACTACATAGTATTTCTTCTAAAAGAGCAAGAAAAAAAAAAACATGTTTTCCAAAATAAGTTTCTATTAAGCAGTTAATTAATAATTTAACTGCTTTGCATACGACATTAATAATTCATTATGACCTAATTATGACCTGGATCAGTACAGTGATGGTATTTCTTATGTTTTTTTTGCAGCTGGGATGAAAGCAGCTCCATCAGCAGCGGTTTGAGTGACGGTTCAGATAACCTCAGCTCAGAAGAGTTCAACGCAGGCTCCTCCCTCAACTCCCTGCCAACTACTCCCATTGGCTCCCGCCGAAACTCTGCCATTGTGGTAATTCACTTCTTATTGGATTGAAATATTGCTCTCACAGTCTGCGTTTCTGCTTCAATGTTTGTCAGTTTTGGCTAATTTCTGACACACGATACTGGATCAGTCGAGCCTGAGCACACAGTACTTACTGCTAATGGGGTGAATGTGTTACAAACCGCTAACCGCTTTAGAGGGAAGGAGTGCACACTGACTCAGTCAATACTCATCTGAAATCTATCACTACATAGCACAGACAACACAGTTTATCCCACCCAAAGACACTGATGCGACTCTTCCCTGGCCAAGAAATCTTCGGGGAGTTTCTGGTTTCGTTCTCGATGATGAACTCCCATGTAGTGTTATGCACTCAATCCTCAGTGTGTGAATGTGTGTTTGTGTTGGTTACGATTTGTTGAAGACCACACTGCTCACTGGTTTAGTTTCAGCCATTCAGGCTACCTAAAATCACTGTTTCTTGGCGCTTTGAGAAACATTTGACCACATTATTACTGTTACACAGTGCCACAGTGACTGTTTTCATTTTAAATGTCATTACGTTGGTCAGATCAGACACCATGTTTAAAAGAATAGTTCACACAAAAAAGAAAAACTGTATTCATCTATATGTCGATTCAAACGTGAATATTGTTTCTTTTTGAGCGGACTTATGAGAAGCTATGAGGTACAGTCAAAGATTATAGAATAACACAAGACGAGCATTAGCTTGATCCAGCTTGAAAAATGACGTTTTCTATCACAATTGAAGCGTTTAGAAACAAAATTTATGAGACAGTTGTTGTCAGATTTCATTGGTGATTTAAAATGTGAAATTTAATCATAATGGCGAACAGTTTTAGAGAATTTGAAGTTTCCCCATTCAAAAAGTTGTTTCCAAGATGGCCGCCGAGTGAAATTACTTGTCTTAGAGGGGCTTTACTACAGTACACGTCGATTCTAAAATATAGCAAAATATATATTATACCTTTCAAAATTTTGGGGTCTGTCTGTCAGTCTCTTCTGCTCACCAAAGTTGCATTTATTTGATAAAAAAAAAAACAGTAAAAACAGTTATATTGTGAAATATTAATACAATTTAAAATAACTGTTCTATATTTTAAAATGTAATTTATTCCTTCGACCAAAGCACAATTTTCAGCATCATAATTTCACATGATTTTTCAGAAATCATTCTAAAATGCTGATTTGATACTCAAAAAACATTTATTAGTATTATCAATGTTGAAAACAGTCGTACTGCATGATATTTTTGTGGAAACTGTAAAACATTTTTTCAAGATTTTATTTGATCAATTTAATGCATCATTTCTGAATACAAGTATTCATTTCTTAAAACAACAACCCTGACCCCAAACTTTTGAACTGTTATATATTTCCTAGAGTTTCCGGAAAATATGTGGACCATAGAGCTGAAAGCAGAAATTATACACTTTACTTTTAAGACAAAAAGGCATAATGAATCAAAATTCTTTTTACATAAAGAAACTATTTTCTATACTATAGAAAAAGTCAGATAAGCAGTGTAAACTGTAAGGACTGTGTCGCTCTCATCCCGTTCTAAACTTAAAACCTTTGCTGGACCCTTTCAAAATCTTCTCCATCAAACAGATCTCAATGTTCTTCTACACCCCCCTCAGACTTTTCCCTCCTCTTCAGTTTATTGTACTCATGAGGAACAGTCCTCGGCTTCTTTCTTGATCTGACCCACACGGCTGTCTTTGCCAGAAGAAGGAAATGACATGTCAACATCACAGTTATACAAACATCGAAGTTCAGACAGGTTTAATTGGTCAAGTATGTGAGCTTGCCCGTAGCCCATAATTCCTAAGAAGGGAGCAGACATTCCTCAAATGACATCAACCTTTCACAAAGGCTTATTTACATTTAATAAAGCAGGTATGCCCCTCCACTGAGCTTCTCCTTAAGCCGGACATGGTCCATTAAACCTGGGAACATGGTCAGACTCACTCCTCTCACTTTAAATTACAAATCAATTTCACAAAGTTAAGGAGTTGTTAAGTCTTGTTAAGTGTCTTCGTGGTTTTATTACTTTATTGTTTGGCAGATAATACACCAGTCTTAAAGGTTGTAATTCTTTCATAAATCTCATTGCTATAATGTAATATAATATATAGACCCCCAATATAAAACATCTAAAAACAATATAAAATCTAGATTTTCTTGGCAACACTTTATGATCATTTTAAACGGAAATATTAAACATTATCACATTATATAATGCGTAATATCACTCTACTTTTCATATCCTATACCATTCAAAAGTTTGGGTTCAGTATTTTTTTAAAGATTATTCGCTTAAAATTCATCAAAAGTAGCAGTAAAGACATTTATAATGTCAAATTTCTATTCATCAAAGAATCCTGAAAAATAAGTTTTCACAAAAAAATATGAAGCAGCACAAATGTTTTCAACATTGACAACAATACATTTTTCTTGAGCATCAAATCATCATTTTAGAATGATTTCTGAAGGATCATGTGACACTGAAGACTGGAGTAATGATGCTGAAAATTCAGGTTTGATCACACGGATTAATTACACTTTAAAATATATTACAATATAAAACAGTTCTTTCACAGTATTACTGTATTTTTAGTTTATTGTTGATGCAATAAATGCAGCCTTGGTGAGAAGTCTTCTCTAAAAAGAAATATACATAAATTCCTACCAAACCCAAACTTTTGAAGAGTACTTGAATTTACTTGAAGTGTTACCAGTTAACTAGCCTTTACTTTTACCATGTTGGTTTCACTTCTGCATTGCCTGACTAAAAAATACTGAAAAATAATAGTATAAAATATAAATATCCACATTTATTTTCCCGTTCACTGTGGTATTGCTTCTTGAAAACCCTGGAAATCTGATCGTTTAATGCAAATCAAGTTTAAAATGAAAAGTTACAAATGTATGTGCTGATATAACGCTCACACCTTTATGTATAAAATCAAGTAAACCAGTGACAATGAGAAGCAGAAAGATAGAGCCAAAAGTAAACAGACTACCGTGGAGAAGAAACACTGCTCTGATGTTCTGATGTGTGTCAGCGTGTGTTACTTCTCTTCTTCTCTTCCACGGCTCGTGTTGGAATGTGACCACAGTGCATCTCATAAAGCAGAAATGGACTCTGAAACAGAACTTCCATGTTTGGTGTTTTAAACAGACGTTAAAATACTGTTTCTTCCCTCCTCATCGTGTGCTGGTTTTAGAGTCCTATATTATGTTAAACTACTTTTTTTTGACAAATAAACACACAAAACTAAAAAAATTAAGTTAAAAAATAATAAATTAAAGGAGTCATGTCATTTTTATTTTAATATGTTCCTTGAGGATCACTTATGTTAATAAAGATTTTTTTTCCCGCAAAAAACAACAAATATGCTAACACTTTACAATAAGGTTCATTATTTAACATGTGTTAGCCTTATGTCCCTCCCTCATGTCCCCCTGAGACGAGAGATTTCTGTATTGCGTGT